>NW_027599936.1:0-20050 GCF_964194155.1 Cetorhinus maximus | reverse complement strand
TCACCTATTACCCCTGTCTCTCACCTGTTCCCTCTCTCACCTGTTCCCTCTATCTCACCTGTTCCCTCTCACACCTGTTCCCCCTCTCTTTCACCTGTTACCCCTCTCTCTCACCTGTTCCCTCTCTCTCACCTGTTACCCCTCTCCCTCACCTGTTACCCCTCTCTCTCACCTGTTCCCTCTCTCTCACCTGCTCCCTATTTCACCTGATACCCCTCTCTCTCACCTTTTCCCTCTCTCACCTTTTCCCCCTCTCTTTCACCTGTTACCCCTCTCTCTCACCTGTTCCCTCTCTCTCACCTGTTCCCTCTCTCAACTGTTACCCCTCTCTCTCACCTGTTCCCTCTCTCACATGTTCCCCCTCTCTCTCACCTGCTACCCCTCTCTCTCACCTGTTCCCTCTCTCTCACCTGTTCCCATCTCAACTGTTACCCCTCTCTCTCACCTGTTCCCTCTCTCACCTGTTCCCCCTCTCTTTCACCTGTTACATCTCCCTCTCACCTGTTTCCTCTCTCCTACTGGTTACCACTCTCTCTCACCTATTACCCCTCTCTCTCACCTGTTCCCTCTCTCACCTGTTACCTCTCTCTCTCACCTGTTCCCTCTGTCTCACCTGTTCCCTCTCTCACCTGTTACCCCTCTCTCTCACCTGTTACCCCTCTCTCTCACCTGTTACCCCTCTCTCTTACCTGTTCCCTCTCTCTCACCTGTTCCCTCTCTCACCTGCTCCCTCTCTCTCACCTGTTACCCCTCTCCCTCACCTGTTGCCTCTCTCTCACCTGTTCCCTCTCTCATCTGTTCCCCCTCTCTTTCATCTGTTAACCCTCTCTCTCACCTGTTCCCTCTCTCTCACCTGTTCCCTCTCTCACCTGTTCCCCCCCACTTTCACCTGTTACCCCTCTCTCTCACCTGTTCCCTCTCTCTCACCTGTTCCCTCTCTCACCTGTTCCCTCTCTCTCACCTGTTCCCTCTCTCACCTGTTCCCCCCCTCTTTCACCTGTTCCCTCTCTCTCACCTGTTCCCTCTCTCTCACCTGTTCCCATTCCTGTCATCTCTTCGCCCTCTTAATCACCTGCTCCACCCCACCTCTCTCCTATTACCCCTCTCTCTCACCTATTATCCCTTCTCTCACCTATAACCCCTCTCTCTCACCTATTCCCTCTCTCACCTTTTCCCTCTCTCTCACCTGTTACCCCTCTCTCTCACCTGCTCCCTCTCTCACCTGTTCCCCCACTCTTTCACCTGTTACCCCTCTCGCTCACCTGTTACCCCTCTCTCTCAACTGTTCCCTCTCTCTCACTTGTTCCCTGTCTCACCTGTTCCCCATCTCTTTCACCTATTACCCCTCTCTCTCACCTGTTCCCTCTCTCACCTGTTCCCCCTCTCTTTCACCTGTTACCTCTCTCTCTCACCTGTTCCCTCTCTCACCTGTTAACCCTCTTTCTCACCTGTTACCCCTCTCTCTCACCTGTTAATCCTCTCTCTCACCTGCTCCCTCTCTCTCTCCTGTTCCATCTCTCTCACCTGTTCCCACTCTCACCTTTTAACCCTCTCTCTCACCAGTTACCCCTCTCTCTCACCTATTACCCCTGTCTCTCACCTGTTCCCTCTCTCACCTGTTCCCTCTATCTCACCTGTTCCCTCTCTCACCTGTTCCCCCTCTCTTTCACCTGTTACCCCTCTCTCTCACCTGTTCCCTCTCTCTCACCTGTTACCCCTCTCCCTCACCTGTTACCCCTCTCTCTCACCTGTTCCCTCTCTCTCACCTGCTCCCTATTTCACCTGATACCCCTCTCTCTCACCTTTTCCCTCTCTCACCTGTTCCCCCTCTCTTTCACCTGTTACCCCTCTCTCTCACCTGTTCCCTCTCTCTCACCTGTTCCCTTTCTCTCTCCTGTTCCCCCTCTCTCTCTCACCTGTTCCCTCTCTCTCACCTGTTCCGTCTCTCTCACATGTTCCCATTCCTATCATCTGTTCCCCCTCTTAATCACCTGCTCCACCCCACCCCTCTCACCTGTTACCCCTCTCTCTCACCTGTTACCCCTCTCTCACCTGTTACCCCTCTCTCTCAACTGTTACCCCTCTCTCTCACTTGTTCCCTCTCTCTCACCTGTTCCCTCTCTCAACTGTTACCCCTCTCTCTCACCTGTTCCCTCTCTCAGCTGTTCCCACTCTCTTTCACCTGTTACCCCTCTCTCTCACCTGTTCCTTCTCTCACCTGTTACCCCTCTCCCTCACCTGCTACCCCTTCTCTCACCTGTTCCCTCTCTCTCACCTATTACCTCTCTCACCAGTTACCTCTCTCAACTGTTACCCCTCTCTTTCAACTGTTACCCCTCTCTCTCAACTGTTACCCCTCTCTCTCACCTATTACCCCTCTCTCTCTCCTATTACCCCTCTCTCTCACCTATTATCCATTCTCTCACCTATTACCCTCTCTCTCACCTGTTCCCTCTCTCACCTTTTCACTCTCTCTCACCTGTTACCCCTCTCTCTCACCTGGTCCCTCTCTCACCTGTTCCCCCACTCTTTCGCCTGTTACCCCTGTCGCTCACCTGTTACCCCTCTCTCTCAACTGATCCCTCTCTCTCACCTGTTCACTCTCTCACCTGTTCCCCACATCTTTCACCTATTACCCCTCTCTCTCACCTGTTACCCCTCTCTCTCACCTATTCCCTCTCTCACCTGTTCCCCCACTCTTTCACCTGTTACCCCTCTCGCTCACCTGTTACCCCTCTCTCTCACCTGCTCCCTCTCTCACCTGTTCCCCCACTCTTTCACCTGTTACCCCTCTCGCTCACCTGTTACCCCTCTCTCTCAACTGTTCCCTCTCTCTCACTTGTTCCCTGTCTCACCTGTTCCCCATCTCTTTCACCTATTACCCCTCTCTCTCACCTGTTCCCTCTCTCACCTGTTCCCCCTGTCTTTCACCTGTTACCTCTCTCTCTCACCTGTTCCCTCTCTCACCTGTTACCCCTCTTTCTCACCTGTTACCCCTCTCTCTCACCTGTTAATCCTCTCTCTCACCTGCTCCCTCTCTCTCTCCTGTTCCATCTCTCTCACCTGTTCCCACTCTCACCTTTTAACCCTCTCTCTCACCAGTTACCCCTCTCTCTCACCTATTACCCCTGTCTCTCACCTGTTCCCTCTATCTCACCTGTTCCCTCTCTCACCTGTTCCCCCTCTCTTTCACCTGTTACCCCTCTCTCTCACCTGTTCCCTCTCTCTCACCTGTTACCCCTCTCCCTCACCTGTTACCCCTCTCTCTCACCTGTTCCCTCTCTCTCACCTGCTCCCTATTTCACCTGATACCCCTCTCTCTCACCTTTTCCCTCTCTCACCTGTTCCCCCTCTCTTTCACCTGTTACCCCTCTCTCTCACCTGTTCCCTCTCTCTCACCTGTTCCCTTTCTCTCTCCTGTTCCCCCTCTCTCTCTCACCTGTTCCCTCTCTCTCACCTGTTCCGTCTCTCTCACATGTTCCCATTCCTATCATCTGGTCCCCCTCTTAATCACCTGCTCCACCCCACCTCTCTCACCTGTTACCCCTCTCTCTCACCTGTTACCCCTCTCTCACCTGTTACCCCTCTCTCTCAACTGTTACCCCTCTCTCTCACTTGTTCCCTCTCTCTCACCTGTTCCCTCTCTCAACTGTTACCCCTCTCTCTCACCTGTACCCTCTCTCACATGTTCCCCCTCTCCTCTCACCTGCTACCCCTCTCTCTCACCTGTTCCCTCTCTCTCACCTGTTCCCATCTCAACTGTTACCCCTCTCTCTCACCTGTTCCCTCTCTCACCTGTTCCCCCTCACTTTCACCTGTTACATCTCCTTCTCACCTGTTTCCTCTCTCCTACTGGTTACCCCTCTCTCTCACCTATTACCCTTCTCTCTCACCTGTTCCCTCTCTCACCTGTTACCTCTCTCTCTCACCTGTTCCCTCTCTCTCACCTGTTCCCTCTCTCACCTGTTACCCCTCTCTCTCACCTGTTACCCCTCTCTCTCACCTGTTACCCCTCTCTCTTACCTGTTCCCTCTCTCTCACCTGTTCCCTCTCTCAACTGCTCCCTCTCTCTCACCTGTTACCCCTCTCTCTCACCTGTTAATCCTCTCTCTCACCTGCTCCCTCTCTCTCTCCTGTTCCATCTCTCTCACCTGTTCCCACTCTCACCTTTTAACCCTCTCTCTCACCAGTTACCCCTCTCTCTCACCTATTACCCCTGTCTCTCACCTGTTCCCTCTCTCACCTGTTCCCTCTATCTCACCTGTTCCCTCTCTCACCTGTTCCCCCTCTCTTTCACCTGTTACCCCTCTCTCTCACCTGTTCCCTTTCTCTCACCTGTTACCCCTCTCCCTCACCTGTTACCCCTCTCTCTCACCTGTTCCCTCTCTCTCACCTGCTCCCTATTTCACCTGATACCCCTCTCTCTCACCTTTTCCCTCTCTCACCTGTTCCCCCTCTCTTTCACCTGTTACCCCTCTCTCTCACCTGTTTCCCCTCTCTCTCTCACCTGATCACTCTCTCTCACCTGTTCCGTCTCTCTCAACTATTCCCATTCCTATCATCTGTTCCCCCACTTAATCACCTGATCAACCCCACCTCCCTCACCTGTTACCCCTCTCTCTCACCTGTTACCCCTCTCTCTCACATATTACCCCTCTCTCTCACCCGTTCCCACTCTCACCTTTTAACTCTCTCTCTCACCTGTTCCCTCTCTCTCACCTGTTCACTCTCTCACCTGTTGCCCCACGCTCTCACCTGTTACCCCTTTCTCTCACCTGTTACCCCTCTCTCTCACCTGTTCCCACTCTCTCACCTGTTCCCTTTCTCACGTGTTCCACCTCTCTTTCATCTGTTGCCCCTCTCTCTCACCTGTTCCCTCTCTCTCACCTGTTCCCTCTCTCAACTGTTACCCCTCTCTCTCACCTGTTCCCTCTCTCACATGTTCCCCCTCTCTCTCACCTGCTACCCCTCTCTCTCACCTGTTCCCTCTCTCTCACCTGTTCCCATCTCAACTGTTACCCCTCTCTCTCACCTGTTCCCTCTCTCACCTGTTCCCCCTCTCTTTCACCTGTTACATCTCCCTCTCACCTGTTTCCTCTCTCCTACTGGTTACCCCTCTCTCTCACCTATTACCCCTCTCTCTCACCTGTTCCCTCTCTCACCTGTTACCTCTCTCTCTCACCTGTTCCCTCTCTCTCACCTGTTCCCTCTCTCACCTGTTACCCCTCTCTCTCACCTGTTACCCCTCTCTCTCACCTGTTCCCTCTCTCTCACCTGTTCCCTTTCTCTCTCCTGTTCCCCCTCTCTCTCTCACCTGTTCCCTCTCTCTCACCTGTTCCGTCTCTCTCACATGTTCCCATTCCTATCATCTGGTCCCCCTCTTAATCACCTGCTCCACCCCACCTCTCTCACCTGTTACCCCTCTCTCTCACCTGTTACCCCTCTCTCACCTGTTACCCCTCTCTCTCAACTGTTACCCCTCTCTCTCACTTGTTCCCTCTCTCTCACCTGTTCCCTCTCTCAACTGTTACCCCTCTCTCTCACCTGTACCCTCTCTCACATGTTCCCCCTCTCCTCTCACCTGCTACCCCTCTCTCTCACCTGTTCCCTCTCTCTCACCTGTTCCCATCTCAACTGTTACCCCTCTCTCTCACCTGTTCCCTCTCTCACCTGTTCCCCCTCACTTTCACCTGTTACATCTCCTTCTCACCTGTTTCCTCTCTCCTACTGGTTACCCCTCTCTCTCACCTATTACCCTTCTCTCTCACCTGTTCCCTCTCTCACCTGTTACCTCTCTCTCTCACCTGTTCCCTCTCTCTCACCTGTTCCCTCTCTCACCTGTTACCCCTCTCTCTCACCTGTTACCCCTCTCTCTCACCTGTTACCCCTCTCTCTTACCTGTTCCCTCTCTCTCACCTGTTCCCTCTCTCAACTGCTCCCTCTCTCTCACCTGTTACCCCTCTCCCTCACCTGTTCCCTCTCTCTCACCTGTTCCCTCTCTCATCTGTTCCCCCTCTCTTTCACCTGTTACCCCTCTCTCTCACCTGTTCCCTCTCTCTCACCTGTTCCCTCTCTCACCTGTTCCCCCCCTCTTTCACCTGTTACCCCTCTCTCTCACCTGTTCCCTCTCTCTCACCTGTTCCCTCTCTCAGCTGTTCCCACTCTCTTTCACCTGTTACCCCTCTCTCTCACCTGTTCCCTCTCTCACCTGTTACCCCTCTCCCTCACCTGCTACCCCTTCTCTCACCTGTTCCCTCTCTCTCACCTATTACCTCTCTCACCTGTTACCTCTCTCAACTGTTACCCCTCTCTTTCAACTGTTACCCCTCTCTCTCACCTGTTCCCTCTCTCACCTGTTCCCCCTCTCTTTCACCTGTTACCTCTCTCTCTCACCTGTTCCCTCTCTCACCTGTTAACCCTCTTTCTCACCTGTTACCCCTCTCTCTCACCTGTTAACCCTCTCTCTCACCTGTTACCCCTCTCTCTCACATATTACCCCTCTCTCTCACCCGTTCCCACTCTCACCTTTTAACTCTCTCTCTCACCTGTTCCCTCTCTCTCACCTGTTCACTCTCTCACCTGTTGCCCCACGCTCTCACCTGTTACCCCTTTCTCTCACCTGTTAACCCTCTCTCTCACCTGTTCCCACTCTCTCACCTGTTCCCTTTCTCACGTGTTCCACCTCTCTTTCATCTGTTGCCCCTCTCTCTCACCTGTTCCCTCTCTCTCACCTGTTCCCTCTCTCAACTGTAACCCCTCTCTCTCACCTGTTCCCTCTCTCACATGTTCCCCCTCTCTCTCACCTGCTACCCCTCTCTCTCACCTGTTCCCTCTCTCTCACCTGTTCCCATCTCAACTGTTACCCCTCTCTCTCACCTGTTCCCTCTCTCACCTGTTCCCCCTCTCTTTCACCTGTTACATCTCCCTCTCACCTGTTTCCTCTCTCCTACTGGTTACCCCTCTCTCTCACCTATTACCCCTCTCTCTCACCTGTTCCCTCTCTCACCTGTTACCTCTCTCTCTCACCTGTTCCCTCTCTCTCACCTGTTCCCTCTCTCACCTGTTACCCCTCTCTCTCACCTGTTCCCACTCTCTCACCTGTTCCCTTTCTCACGTGTTCCACCTCTCTTTCATCTGTTGCCCCTCTCTCTCACCTGTTCCCTCTCTCTCACCTGTTCCCTCTCTCAACTGTTACCCCTCTCTCTCACCTGTTCCCTCTCTCACATGTTCCCCCTCTCTCTCACCTGCTACCCCTCTCTCTCACCTGTTCCCTCTCTCTCACCTGTTCCCATCTCAACTGTTACCCCTCTCTCTCACCTGTTCCCTCTCTCACCTGTTCCCCCTCTCTTTCACCTGTTACATCTCCCTCTCACCTGTTTCCTCTCTCCTACTGGTTACCCCTCTCTCTCACCTATTACCCCTCTCTCTCACCTGTTCCCTCTCTCACCTGTTACCTCTCTCTCTCACCTGTTCCCTCTCTCTCACCTGTTCCCTCTCTCACCTGTTACCCCTCTCTCTCACCTGTTACCCCTCTCTCTCACCTGTTCCCTCTCTCTCACCTGTTCCCTTTCTCTCTCCTGTTCCCCCTCTCTCTCTCACCTGTTCCCTCTCTCTCACCTGTTCCGTCTCTCTCACATGTTCCCATTCCTATCATCTGGTCCCCCTCTTAATCACCTGCTCCACCCCACCTCTCTCACCTGTTACCCCTCTCTCTCACCTGTTACCCCTCTCTCACCTGTTACCCCTCTCTCTCAACTGTTACCCCTCTCTCTCACTTGTTCCCTCTCTCTCACCTGTTCCCTCTCTCAACTGTTACCCCTCTCTCTCACCTGTACCCTCTCTCACATGTTCCCCCTCTCCTCTCACCTGCTACCCCTCTCTCTCACCTGTTCCCTCTCTCTCACCTGTTCCCATCTCAACTGTTACCCCTCTCTCTCACCTGTTCCCTCTCTCACCTGTTCCCCCTCACTTTCACCTGTTACATCTCCTTCTCACCTGTTTCCTCTCTCCTACTGGTTACCCCTCTCTCTCACCTATTACCCTTCTCTCTCACCTGTTCCCTCTCTCACCTGTTACCTCTCTCTCTCACCTGTTCCCTCTCTCTCACCTGTTCCCTCTCTCACCTGTTACCCCTCTCTCTCACCTGTTACCCCTCTCTCTCACCTGTTACCCCTCTCTCTTACCTGTTCCCTCTCTCTCACCTGTTCCCTCTCTCAACTGCTCCCTCTCTCTCACCTGTTACCCCTCTCCCTCACCTGTTCCCTCTCTCTCACCTGTTCCCTCTCTCATCTGTTCCCCCTCTCTTTCACCTGTTACCCCTCTCTCTCACCTGTTCCCTCTCTCTCACCTGTTCCCTCTCTCACCTGTTCCCCCCCTCTTTCACCTGTTACCCCTCTCTCTCACCTGTTCCCTCTCTCTCACCTGTTCCCTCTCTCAGCTGTTCCCACTCTCTTTCACCTGTTACCCCTCTCTCTCACCTGTTCCCTCTCTCACCTGTTACCCCTCTCCCTCACCTGCTACCCCTTCTCTCACCTGTTCCCTCTCTCTCACCTATTACCTCTCTCACCTGTTACCTCTCTCAACTGTTACCCCTCTCTTTCAACTGTTACCCCTCTCTCTCACCTGTTCCCTCTCTCACCTGTTCCCCCTCTCTTTCACCTGTTACCTCTCTCTCTCACCTGTTCCCTCTCTCACCTGTTAACCCTCTTTCTCACCTGTTACCCCTCTCTCTCACCTGTTAACCCTCTCTCTCACCTGTTACCCCTCTCTCTCACATATTACCCCTCTCTCTCACCCGTTCCCACTCTCACCTTTTAACTCTCTCTCTCACCTGTTCCCTCTCTCTCACCTGTTCACTCTCTCACCTGTTGCCCCACGCTCTCACCTGTTACCCCTTTCTCTCACCTGTTAACCCTCTCTCTCACCTGTTCCCACTCTCTCACCTGTTCCCTTTCTCACGTGTTCCACCTCTCTTTCATCTGTTGCCCCTCTCTCTCACCTGTTCCCTCTCTCTCACCTGTTCCCTCTCTCAACTGTTACCCCTCTCTCTCACCTGTTCCCTCTCTCACATGTTCCCCCTCTCTCTCACCTGCTACCCCTCTCTCTCACCTGTTCCCTCTCTCTCACCTGTTCCCATCTCAACTGTTACCCCTCTCTCTCACCTGTTCCCTCTCTCACCTGTTCCCCCTCTCTTTCACCTGTTACATCTCCCTCTCACCTGTTTCCTCTCTCCTACTGGTTACCCCTCTCTCTCACCTATTACCCCTCTCTCTCACCTGTTCCCTCTCTCACCTGTTACCTCTCTCTCTCACCTGTTCCCTCTCTCTCACCTGTTCCCTCTCTCACCTGTTACCCCTCTCTCTCACCTGTTACCCCTCTCTCTCACCTGTTAATCCTCTCTCTCACCTGCTCCCTCTCTCTCTCCTGTTCCATCTCTCTCACCTGTTCCCACTCTCACCTTTTAACCCTCTCTCTCACCAGTTACCCCTCTCTCTCACCTATTACCCCTGTCTCTCACCTGTTCCCTCTCTCACCTGTTCCCTCTATCTCACCTGTTCCCTCTCTCACCTGTTCCCCCTCTCTTTCACCTGTTACCCCTCTCTCTCACCTGTTCCCTTTCTCTCACCTGTTACCCCTCTCCCTCACCTGTTACCCCTCTCTCTCACCTGTTCCCTCTCTCTCACCTGCTCCCTATTTCACCTGATACCCCTCTCTCTCACCTTTTCCCTCTCTCACCTGTTCCCCCTCTCTTTCACCTGTTACCCCTCTCTCTCACCTGTTTCCCCTCTCTCTCTCACCTGATCACTCTCTCTCACCTGTTCCGTCTCTCTCAACTATTCCCATTCCTATCATCTGTTCCCCCACTTAATCACCTGATCAACCCCACCTCCCTCACCTGTTACCCCTCTCTCTCACCTGTTACCCCTCTCTCTCACATATTACCCCTCTCTCTCACCCGTTCCCACTCTCACCTTTTAACTCTCTCTCTCACCTGTTCCCTCTCTCTCACCTGTTCACTCTCTCACCTGTTGCCCCACGCTCTCACCTGTTACCCCTTTCTCTCACCTGTTAACCCTCTCTCTCACCTGTTCCCACTCTCTCACCTGTTCCCTTTCTCACGTGTTCCACCTCTCTTTCATCTGTTGCCCCTCTCTCTCACCTGTTCCCTCTCTCTCACCTGTTCCCTCTCTCAACTGTTACCCCTCTCTCTCACCTGTTCCCTCTCTCACATGTTCCCCCTCTCTCTCACCTGCTACCCCTCTCTCTCACCTGTTCCCTCTCTCTCACCTGTTCCCATCTCAACTGTTACCCCTCTCTCTCACCTGTTCCCTCTCTCACCTGTTCCCCCTCTCTTTCACCTGTTACATCTCCCTCTCACCTGTTTCCTCTCTCCTACTGGTTACCCCTCTCTCTCACCTATTACCCCTCTCTCTCACCTGTTCCCTCTCTCACCTGTTACCTCTCTCTCTCACCTGTTCCCTCTCTCTCACCTGTTCCCTCTCTCACCTGTTACCCCTCTCTCTCACCTGTTACCCCTCTCTCTCACCTGTTCCCTCTCTCTCACCTGTTCCCTTTCTCTCTCCTGTTCCCCCTCTCTCTCTCACCTGTTCCCTCTCTCTCACCTGTTCCGTCTCTCTCACATGTTCCCATTCCTATCATCTGGTCCCCCTCTTAATCACCTGCTCCACCCCACCTCTCTCACCTGTTACCCCTCTCTCTCACCTGTTACCCCTCTCTCACCTGTTACCCCTCTCTCTCAACTGTTACCCCTCTCTCTCACTTGTTCCCTCTCTCTCACCTGTTCCCTCTCTCAACTGTTACCCCTCTCTCTCACCTGTACCCTCTCTCACATGTTCCCCCTCTCCTCTCACCTGCTACCCCTCTCTCTCACCTGTTCCCTCTCTCTCACCTGTTCCCATCTCAACTGTTACCCCTCTCTCTCACCTGTTCCCTCTCTCACCTGTTCCCCCTCACTTTCACCTGTTACATCTCCTTCTCACCTGTTTCCTCTCTCCTACTGGTTACCCCTCTCTCTCACCTATTACCCTTCTCTCTCACCTGTTCCCTCTCTCACCTGTTACCTCTCTTTCTCACCTGTTCCCTCTCTCTCACCTGTTCCCTCTCTCACCTGTTACCCCTCTCTCTCACCTGTTACCCCTCTCTCTCACCTGTTACCCCTCTCTCTTACCTGTTCCCTCTCTCTCACCTGTTCCCTCTCTCAACTGCTCCCTCTCTCTCACCTGTTACCCCTCTCCCTCACCTGTTCCCTCTCTCTCACCTGTTCCCTCTCTCATCTGTTCCCCCTCTCTTTCACCTGTTACCCCTCTCTCTCACCTGTTCCCTCTCTCTCACCTGTTCCCTCTCTCACCTGTTCCCCCCCTCTTTCACCTGTTACCCCTCTCTCTCACCTGTTCCCTCTCTCTCACCTGTTCCCTCTCTCAGCTGTTCCCACTCTCTTTCACCTGTTACCCCTCTCTCTCACCTGTTCCCTCTCTCACCTGTTACCCCTCTCCCTCACCTGCTACCCCTTCTCTCACCTGTTCCCTCTCTCTCACCTATTACCTCTCTCACTTGTTACCTCTCTCAACTGTTACCCCTCTCTTTCAAATGTTACCCCTCTCTCTCACCTGTTCCCTCTCTCACCTGTTCCCCCTCTCTTTCACCTGTTACCTCTCTCTCTCACCTGTTCCCTCTCTCACCTGTTAACCCTCTTTCTCACCTGTTACCCCTCTCTCTCACCTGTTAATCCTCTCTCTCACCTGCTCCCTCTCTCTCTCCTGTTCCATCTCTCTCACCTGTTCCCACTCTCACCTTTTAACCCTCTCTCTCACCAGTTACCCCTCTCTCTCACCTATTACCCCTGTCTCTCACCTGTTCCCTCTCTCACCTGTTCCCTCTATCTCACCTGTTCCCTCTCTCACCTGTTCCCCCTCTCTTTCACCTGTTACCCCTCTCTCTCACCTGTTCCCTCTCTCTCACCTGTTACCCCTCTCCCTCACCTGTTACCCCTCTCTCTCACCTGTTCCCTCTCTCTCACCTGCTCCCTATTTCACCTGATACCCCTCTCTCTCACCTTTTCCCTCTCTCACCTGTTCCCCCTCTCTTTCACCTGTTACCCCTCTCTCTCACCTGTTCCCTCTCTCTCACCTGTTCCCTTTCTCTCTCCTGTTCCCCCTCTCTCTCTCACCTGTTCCCTCTCTCTCACCTGTTCCGTCTCTCTCACATGTTCCCATTCCTATCATCTGTTCCCCCTCTTAATCACCTGCTCCACCCCACCTCTCTCACCTGTTACCCCTCTCTCTCACCTGTTACCCCTCTCTCACCTGTTACCCCTCTCTCTCAACTGTTACCCCTCTCTCTCACTTGTTCCCTCTCTCTCACCTGTTCCCTCTCTCAACTGTTACCCCTCTCTCTCACCTGTTCCCTCTCTCACATGTTCCGCCTCTCCTCTCACCTGCTACCCCTCTCTCTCACCTGTTCCCTCTCTCTCACCTGTTCCCATCTCAACTGTTACCCCTCTCTCTCACCTGTTCCCTCTCTCACCTGTTCCCCCTCACTTTCACCTGTTACATCTCCTTCTCACCTGTTTCCTCTCTCCTACTGGTTACCCCTCTCTCTCACCTATTACCCCTCTCTCTCACCTGTTCCCTCTCTCACCTGTTACCTCTCTCTCTCACCTGTTCCCTCTCTCTCACCTGTTCCCTCTCTCACCTGTTACCCCTCTCTCTCACCTGTTACCCCTCTCTCTCACCTGTTACCCCTCTCTCTTACCTGTTCCCTCTCTCTCACCTGTTCCCTCTCTCACCTGCTCCCTCTCTCTCACCTGTTACCCCTCTCCCTCACCTGTTCCCTCTCTCTCACCTGTTCCCTCTCTCATCTGTTCCCCCTCTCTTTCACCTGTTACCCCTCTCTCTCACCTGTTCCCTCTCTCTCACCTGTTCCCTCTCTCACCTGTTCCCCCCTCTTTCACCTGTTACCCCTCTCTCTCACCTGTTCCCTCTCTCTCACCTGTTCCCTCTCTCAGCTGTTCCCACTCTCTTTCACCTGTTACCCCTCTCTCTCACCTGTTCCCTCTCTCACCTGTTACCCCTCTCCCTCACCTGCTACCCCTTCTCTCACCTGTTCCCTCTCTCTCACCTATTAACTCTCTCACCTGTCACCTCTCTCAACTGTTACCCCTCTCTTTCAACTGTTACCCCTCTCTCTCACCTGTTACCCCTCTCTCTCACCTGTTACCCCTCTCTCTCACCTGTTACCCCTCTCTCTCACCTGTTCTGTCTCTCACCTGTTCCCCCTCTCTTTCACCTGTTACGCCTCTCTCTCAACTGTTCCCTCTCTCTCACCTGTTCCCCCTCTCTCTCTCACCTGATCACTCTCTCTCACCTGTTCCCTCTCTCTCACCTGTTCCCTCTCTCACCTGTTACCCCTCTTTCTCACCTGTTACCCCTCTCTCTCACCTATTACCCCTCTCTCTCACCTGTTCCCTCTCTCACCTCTTCCCTCTCTCTCACCTCTTCCCTCTCTTACCTGTTACCCCTCTCTCTCCCCTGTTACCCCTCTCTCTCACTTGTTCCCTCTCTCTCACCTTTTACCCCTCTCTCTCACCTGTTTCCCCTCTCTCTCATCTGTTCCCTCTCTCTCACCTGTTCCCTCTCTCACCTCTTCCCTCTCTCTCACCTCTTCCCTCTCTTACCTGTTCCCCCTCTCTCTCCCCTGTTACCCCTCTCTCTCACTTGTTCCCTCTCTCTCACCTTTTACCCCTCTCTCTCACCTGTTTCCCCTCTCTCTCATCTGTTCCCTCTCTCTCACCTGTTCCCTCTCTAACCTGTTATCTCTCTCTCTCACCTGTGCCCTCTCTCACATGTTCCCCCTCTCTTTCACCTGTTACCCCTCTCTCTCACCTGTTCCTTCTCTCCAACCTGTTCCCTCTCTCTCACCTGTTCCCATTCCTATCATCTGTTCCCCCACTTAATCACCTGATCAACCCCACCTCTCTCACCTGTTAACCCTCTCTCTCACCTGTTACCCCTCTCTCTCACATATTACCCCTCTCTCTCACCCGTTCCCACTCTCACCTTTTAACTCTCTCTCTCACCTGTTCCCTCTCTCTCACCTGTTCACTCTCTCACCTGTTGCCCCACGCTCTCACCTGTTACCCCTTTCTCTCACCTGTTAACCCTCTCTCTCACCTGTTCCCACTCTCTCACCTGTTCCCTTTCTCACGTGTTCCACCTCTCTTTCATCTGTTGCCCCTCTCTCTCACCTGTTCCCTCTCTCTCACCTGTTCCCTCTCTCAACTGTTACCCCTCTCTCTCACCTGTTCCCTCTCTCACATGTTCCCCCTCTCTCTCACCTGCTACCCCTCTCTCTCACCTGTTCCCTCTCTCTCACCTGTTCCCATCTCAACTGTTACCCCTCTCTCTCACCTGTTCCCTCTCTCACCTGTTCCCCCTCTCTTTCACCTGTTACATCTCCCTCTCACCTGTTTCCTCTCTCCTACTGGTTACCCCTCTCTCTCACCTATTACCCCTCTCTCTCACCTGTTCCCTCTCTCACCTGTTACCTCTCTCTCTCACCTGTTCCCTCTCTCTCACCTGTTCCCTCTCTCACCTGTTACCCCTCTCTCTCACCTGTTACCCCTCTCTCTCACCTGTTAATCCTCTCTCTCACCTGCTCCCTCTCTCTCTCCTGTTCCATCTCTCTCACCTGTTCCCACTCTCACCTTTTAACCCTCTCTCTCACCAGTTACCCCTCTCTCTCACCTATTACCCCTGTCTCTCACCTGTTCCCTCTCTCACCTGTTCCCTCTATCTCACCTGTTCCCTCTCTCACCTGTTCCCCCTCTCTTTCACCTGTTACCCCTCTCTCTCACCTGTTCCCTTTCTCTCACCTGTTACCCCTCTCCCTCACCTGTTACCCCTCTCTCTCACCTGTTCCCTCTCTCTCACCTGCTCCCTATTTCACCTGATACCCCTCTCTCTCACCTTTTCCCTCTCTCACCTGTTCCCCCTCTCTTTCACCTGTTACCCCTCTCTCTCACCTGTTTCCCCTCTCTCTCTCACCTGATCACTCTCTCTCACCTGTTCCGTCTCTCTCAACTATTCCCATTCCTATCATCTGTTCCCCCACTTAATCACCTGATCAACCCCACCTCCCTCACCTGTTACCCCTCTCTCTCACCTGTTACCCCTCTCTCTCACATATTACCCCTCTCTCTCACCCGTTCCCACTCTCACCTTTTAACTCTCTCTCTCACCTGTTCCCTCTCTCTCACCTGTTCACTCTCTCACCTGTTGCCCCACGCTCTCACCTGTTACCCCTTTCTCTCACCTGTTACCCCTCTCTCTCACCTGTTCCCACTCTCTCACCTGTTCCCTTTCTCACGTGTTCCACCTCTCTTTCATCTGTTGCCCCTCTCTCTCACCTGTTCCCTCTCTCTCACCTGTTCCCTCTCTCAACTGTTACCCCTCTCTCTCACCTGTTCCCTCTCTCACATGTTCCCCCTCTCTCTCACCTGCTACCCCTCTCTCTCACCTGTTCCCTCTCTCTCACCTGTTCCCATCTCAACTGTTACCCCTCTCTCTCACCTGTTCCCTCTCTCACCTGTTCCCCCTCTCTTTCACCTGTTACATCTCCCTCTCACCTGTTTCCTCTCTCCTACTGGTTACCCCTCTCTCTCACCTATTACCCCTCTCTCTCACCTGTTCCCTCTCTCACCTGTTACCTCTCTCTCTCACCTGTTCCCTCTCTCTCACCTGTTCCCTCTCTCACCTGTTACCCCTCTCTCTCACCTGTTACCCCTCTCTCTTACCTGTTCCCTCTCTCTCACCTTTTCCCTCTCTCACCTGCTCCCTCTCTCTCACCTGTTACCCCTCTCCCTCACCTGTTCCCTCTCTCTCACCTGTTCCCTCTCTCACCTGTTCCCCCTCTCTTTCACCTGTTACCCCTCTCTCTCACCTGTTCCCAATCTCTCACCTGTTCCCACTCTCTCACCTGTTCCCCCCCTCTCTCTCACCTGTTCCCTCTCTCTCACCTGTTCCCTCTCTCTCACCTGTTCCCATTCCTGTCATCTCTTCGCCCTCTTAATCACCTGCTCCACCCCAAATCTCTCTCCTATTACCCCTCTCTCTCACCTATTATCCCTTCTCTCACCTATAACCCCTCTCTCTCACCTGTTCCCTCTCTCACCTTTTCCCTCTCTCTCACCTGTTACCCCTCTCTCTCACCTGCTCCCTCTCTCACCTGTTCCCCCACTCTTTCACCTGTTACCCCTCTCGCTCACCTGTTACCCCTCTCTCTCAACTGTTCCCTCTCTCTCACTTGTTCCCTGTCTCACCCGTTCCACATCTCTTTCACCTATTACCCCTCTCTCTCACCTGTTCCCTCTCTCACCTGTTCCCCCTCTCTTTCACCTGTTACCTCTCTCTCTCACCTGTTCACTCTCTCACCTGTTACCCCTCTTTCTCACCTGTTACCCCTCTCTCTCACCTGTTAATCCTCTCTCTCACCTGCTCCCTCTCTCTCTCCTGTTCCATCTCTCTCACCTGTTCCCACTCTCACCTTTTAACCCTCTCTCTCACCAGTTACCCCTCTCTCTCACCTATTACCCCTGTCTCTCACCTGTTCCCTCTCTCACCTGTTCCCTCTATCTCACCTGTTCCCTCTCTCACCTGTTCCCCCTCTCTTTCACCTGTTACCACTCTCTCTCACCTGTTCCCTTTCTCTCACCTGTTACCCCTCTCCCTCACCTGTTACCCCTCTCTCTTGTTACCCCTCTCTCTCACCTGCTCCCTATTTCACCTGATACCCCTCTCTCTCACCTTTTCCCTCTCTCACCTGTTCCCCCTCTCTTTCACCTGTTACCCCTCTCTCTCACCTGTTCACTCTCTCTCACCTGTTCCCTTTCTCTCTCCTGTTCCCCCTCTCTCTCTCACCTGTTCCCTCTCTCTCACCTGTTCCATCTCTCTCACATGTTCCCATTCCTATCATCTGTTCCCCCTCTTAATCACCTGCTCCACCGCACCTCTCTCACCTGTTACCCCTCTCTCTCACCTGTTACCCCTCTCTCACCTGTTACCCCTCTCTCTCAACTTTTACCCCTCTCTCTCACTTGTTCCCTCTCTCTCACCTGTTCCCTCTCTCAACTGTTACCCCTCTCTCTCACCTGTTCCCTCTCTCACATGTTCCCCCTCTCTCTCACCTGCTACCCCTCTCTCTCACCTGTTCCCTCTCTCTCACCTGTTCCCATCTCAACTGTTACCCCTCTCTCTCACCTGTTCCCTCTCACCTGTTCCCCCTCTCTTTCACCTGTTACATCTCCCTCTCACCTGTTTCCTCTCTCCTACTGGTTACCCCTCTCTCTCACCTATTACCCCTCTCTCTCACCTGTTCCCTCTCTCACCTGTTACCTCTCTCTCTCACCTGTTCCCTCTCTCTCACCTGTTCCCTCTCTCACCTGTTACCCCTCTCTCTCACCTGTTACCCCTCTCTCTCACCTGTTACCCCTCTCTCTTACCTGTTCCCTCTCTCTCACCTGTTCCCTCTCTCACCTGCTCCCTCTCTCTCACCTGTTACCCCTCTCCCTCACCTGTTCCATCTCTCTCACCTGTTCCCTCTCTCATCTGTTCCCCCTCTCTTTCACCTGTTACCCCTCTCTCTCACCTGTTCCCTCTCTCTCACCTGTTCCCTCTCTCACCTGTTCCCCCCCTCTTTCACCTGTCACCCCTCTCTCTCACCTGTTCCCTCTCTCTCACCTGTTCCCTCTCTCACCTGTTCCCTCTCTCTCACCTGTTCCCTCTCTCACCTGTTCCCCCCCTCTTCCACCTGTTCCCTCTCTCTCACCTGTTCCCTCTCTCTCACCTGTTCCCATTCCTGTCATCTCTTCGCCCTCTTAATCACCTGCTCCACCCCACCTCTCTCTCCTATTACCCCTCTCTCTCAATTATTATCCCTTCTCTCACCTATAACCCCTCTCTCTCACCTGTTCCCTCTCTCAACTTTTCCCTCTCTCTCACCTGTTACCCCTCTCTCTCACCTGCTCCCTCTCTCACCTGTTCCCCCACTCTTTCACCTGTTACCCCTCTCGCTCACCTGTTACCCCTCTCTCTCAACTGTTCCCTCTCTCTCACTTGTTCCCTGTCTCACCTGTTCCCCATCTCTTTCACCTATTACCCCTCTCTCTCACCAGTTCCCTCTCTCACCTGTTCCCCCTCTCTTTCACCTGTTACCTCTCTCTCTCACCTGTTCCCTCTCTCACCTGTTACCCCTCTTTCTCACCTGTTACCCCTCTCTCTCACCTGTTAATCCTCTCTCTCACCTGCTCCCTCTCTCTCTCCTGTTCCATCTCTCTCACCTGTTCCCACTCTCACCTTTTAACCCTCTCTCTCACCAGTTACCCCTCTCTCTCACCTATTACCCCTGTCTCTCACCTGTTCCCTCTCTCACCTGTTCCCTCTATCTCACCTGTTCCCTCTCTCACCTGTTCCCCCTCTCTTTCTCCTGTTACCCCTCTCTCTCACCTGTTCCCTCTCTCTCACCTGTTACCCCTCTCTCTCACCTGTTACCCCTCTCTCTCTCCTGTTCCCTCTCTCACCTGTTACCCATCTCTCTCACCTGTTACCCCTCTCTCTCACCTGTTCCCTCTCTCTCACCTCTTCCCTCTCTCACCTGTTACCCCTCTCCCTCCTGTTACACCTCTCTCTCACCTATTACCCCTCTCTCTCACCTGTTACCCCTCTCTCTCACCTTTTCCCTCTTTCACCTGTTCCCCACCTCTTTCATCTGTTACCCCTCTCTCTCACCTGTTCCCTCCCTCTCACCTGTTACCCCTCTCTCTCACCTGTTACACCTCTCTCTCACCTGTTCCCTCTCTCTCACCTGTTCCCTGTCTCACCTGTTACCCCTCTCTCACGTGTTCCCTCTCTCACCTGTTCCTCCTCTCTTTCACCTGTTACCCCTCTCTCTCACCTGTTCCCTCTCTCTCACCTGTTCCCATTCTCTCACCTGTTCCCCCCTCTCTCTCACCTGTTCCCTCTCTCTCACCTGTTCCCTCTCTCTCACCTGTTCCCATTCCTGTCATCTCTTCGCCCTCTTAATCACCTGCTCCACCCCACCTCTCTCTCCTATTACCCCTCTCTCTCACCTATTATCCTTTCTCTCACCTATTACCCCTCTCTCTCACCTGTTCCCTCTCTCACCTTTTCCCTCTCTCTCACCTGTTACCCCTCTCTCTCACCTGTTCCCTCTCTCACCTGTCCCCCCACTCTTTCACCTGTTACCCCTGTCGCTCACCTGTTACCCCTCTCTCTCAACTGTTCCCTCTCTCTCACCTGTTCCCTGTCTCACCTGTTCCCCACATCTTTCACCTATTACCCCTCTCTCTCACCTGTTACCCCTCTCTCTCACCTGTTACCCCTCTCTCTCACCTGTTACCCCTCTCTCTCACCTGTTCCCTCTCTCTCACCTGTTCCCTCTCTCAACTGTTACCCCTCTCTCTGACCTGTTCCCGTTCTCACATGTTCCCCCTCTCTCTCACCTGCTTCCCCTCTATCTCACCTGTTCCCTCTCTCTCACCTGTTCCCATCTCAACTGTTACCCATCTCTCTCAACTGTTCCCTCTCTCACATGTTCCCCCTCTCCTTCACCTGTTACATCTCCCTCTCACCTGTTTCCTCTCTCCTACTGGTTACCCCTCTCTCTCACCTATTACCCCTCTCTCTCACCTGTTCCCTCTCTCACCTGTTACCTCTCTCTCTCACCTGTTCCCTCTCTCTCACCTGTTCCCTCTCTCACCTGTTACCCCTCTCTCTCACCTGTTACCCCTCTCTCTCACCTGTTACCCCTCTCTCTTACCTGTTCCCTCTCCCTCACCTTTTCCCTCTCTCACCTGCTCCCTCTCTCTCACCTGTTACCCCTCTCCCTCACCTGTTCCCTCTCTCTCACCTGTTCCCTCTCTCATCTGTTACCCCTCTCTTTCACCTGTTACCCCTCTCTCTCACCTGTTCCCTCTCTCTCACCTGTTCCCTCTCTCACCTGTTCCCCCCCTCTTTCA
>NW_027599935.1:0-15000 GCF_964194155.1 Cetorhinus maximus | reverse complement strand
GAGAGACAGAGAGAGAGAGAGAGAGACAGAGAGAGTGACAGAGAGAGAGAGAGACAGAGAGAGAGAGAGACAGAGATAGTGACAGAGAGAGAGACAGGGAGTCCGAGAGAGACATAGAGGGAGATACAGAGAGACATTCAGAGGGAGAGAGAAAGACAGAGAGAGATTTAGAGAGAGAGAGAGAGAGGGACAGGGAGAGTGCGAGTGAGAGGGAGGGTCACCATGTGAGAGAGAGAGTGAGAGAGAGGGTGAGTGAGGGAGAGACGTTGTTGTGAATCTGTCCCTGTGAGTGCCAGACAGAAACCTCCCACAGTACCGCCATTCGCACCATCTCCCCGCCAGTGTGGCGCGGCGAGACGAGGCGACAATTCATCCAGCTGACTCTGGAACGTCCTGACTGGCTGAGACCCTCACCTCCCTCGATCCGGTGATAGTGAAACCGTGCGGGCACAACCCAAGAACAGGCCAACGCTCATTCAACGAATTTCATCCCTCGTTTTCAATCTCCATTTCTGTCGTTTCATTTCTGTTTTAACCCACTTATGTTTTTACTTATAATTATTCTCCTTTGTATTCATCCTGTTATCCCGCCCGCCTCCTCTTATCCGAGTTTCGATCTTTTCCCCCCACCCCACCACCACCATCCCCTCCCTCCGTCGAGGGCAGCCTGTCGCTTCTCCGCGTCGCTCTTTCCAGAGCGCTGACCCGTGTCCGGCTATGACCACATTCTGCTTCCTGACCTTAACGCCACCATTAACACCTCCTTTGTCCTGTCCTGTGCCGCTACTATTAACACCTCCTTTGGCCTGTCCTGTGCCGCTACTATTGACACCTCCTTTAGCCTGTGCCACTACCATTAACACCTCCATTAGCCTGTGCCACTACCATTAACATCTCCTTTGTTATTGAGTCGGTTAGGATTATATTCGCTGGAGTTCAGAAGAATGAGAGAGGTGGGGGGGTGGATCTCATAGAAACCTGTAAAATTCTAAAACAGGACTGGACAGGGTAGGATGGGGGGAAGGATGTTCCCGATGGTGGGGGTGGGGAGTCCAGAACCAGGGGCGGGGTCACAGTCTGAGGATACGGGGGTAGACCCATTGAGGACTGAGATGAGGAGAAATTTCTTCACCCAGAGAGTGGTGAGCCTGTGGAATTCACTACCACAGAAAGTAGCAGAGGCCAAAACATTGTGTGTTTTCAAGAAGGAGTTAGATATAGCTCTTGGGGGTGAAAGGGATTGAAGGGCTTGGGGAGAAAGTGGGAGCAGGGCTATTGAGTTGGATGATCAGCCATGATCATAATGAATGGGGGAGCAGGCTTGAAGGGCCGAATGGCCTTCTCCTGCTCCTAGTTTCTATGTTTATATGTCCTTTTGTCCATTTGAACGTTTGAGGACTCTGGGTCTATACTCGATGGAGTTTAGAAGGATGAGGGGGGGGGATCTGATTGAAACTTACAGAATACTGAAAGGCCTGGATAGAGTGGGACGTGGGGAAGATGTTTCCATGAGTAGGAGAGACTCGGACCCGAGGGGCACAGCCTCAGAGTAAAGGGAAGACCTTTTAGAACAGAGATGAGGAGAAACTTCTTTAGCCAGAGAGTGGTGAATCTATGGAATTCATTGCCACAGAAGGCTGTGGAGACCAGGTCATTGAGTGTATTTAAGACCGAGATAGATAGGTTCATGATTGGTAAGGGGATCAAAGGTTACGGAGAGAAGGCGGGAGAATGGGGTTGAGAAACTTATCAGCCATGATCGAATGGCGGAGCAGACTCGATGGGCCGAGTGGCCTCATTTCTGCTCCTATGTCTTATGGTCTTATAACATCTCCGTCAGTCTCTCCTTTGCCCCTACCTGTCACTGCTCTTCTGTCCAGCATCACCTGCTCCACCGCCCCCCTAAAACAGTATAAATGTCATCACATCTTTGATTCCCTTTGGCCCTGAAGAAGAGTCCTAAGGACTCGAAACGTCAACTCTGTCTCTCTCTCCACCGATGCTGTCAGACCTGCTGAGTTTTTCCCGCAGTTTTCTGGGGGTTGTTTTGTTTCGGGTTTCCGGCATCTGCGGTATTTTGCTAATTTAATGGTCTCACCTTCAGTGCGGCTGAAAAAAGACATTATGTTGAGGCTTTTCGTCCTGCACTCACCAGGACAGAGACCAATGTCGGGGGCAAACAACAGCTTTCCGCTGTGTGAGAAGAGAGTGCTGATTGGTTGGCAAGCCACGGACTAGAAGCTCCATATATTAGTGCACGGGGCCCTGTCCTTTGCAGACAGATAGAACAGGTAGACACATTGCGCCCGTTTCAACTGAAGCAAAATAAAGTGACAGCCATTCGCTGGTCCATTCCTCAGGGCGATGCCTTGAATAATCAGAGTCAAGCCGCCTGGTTTTAAAACTTCGAGCAGCGCTTGGCAGTCAACTGTCAGTCCCCTTTAACTGGTGCATTCTCCTCTACCGGGCTGAGTGGCCTGCTCTTGCTCCTATGTTCCTACCTCCCTATCAGCTTAAATACCTCACCCCTCAGCATTCTCTCTTTCAGGAACAGGGCCCAACGTGTTCAATTTGGCTCGTGGCCGTGGCTGTTAGACTCCAAGAAGCCGGGTGGGGAAGGATAGACCCGGAGCCGATCTTTACGCGCGAGCGGAGGCGTTTATTTGCGGAGCCGCGCCGGACGAGCGCGCGCCTCCTCACCCACTTTCTCTCTTTCAGGGCCAGTGCCCCTGCGCCTGGTCGGCGGGAACAACCCGTGCTCCGGGAGGGTGGAGGTCTACCGCGGGGGCGTCTGGGGCACCGTCTGCGACCGGGGCTGGGACCTGAAGGCGGCCGGAGTGGCGTGCCGGGCGCTGAACTGCGGGACGGCGCTGTCGGCGCCCGGAGGCGGGTACTACGGAGCGGGGAGCGGCGTGGTCGGGCTGGACGGCGTCCGCTGTCTCGGGTCCGAGCCTGCCCTCGGCCACTGCCCCGCCAGCCCCGAGGGGGCCAACGACTGCAGGCACTGCCAGGACGCGGGTGCTACCTGCTCAGGTGAGTGAGCCTGCGACGCCCTCCCTTAGTTTGGGGATTGATACTGGGCT
This sequence comes from Cetorhinus maximus, assembly GCF_964194155.1. Classification (NCBI taxonomy): domain Eukaryota; kingdom Metazoa; phylum Chordata; class Chondrichthyes; order Lamniformes; family Cetorhinidae; genus Cetorhinus; species Cetorhinus maximus. The sequence goes on along the minus strand of NW_027599935.1, from coordinate 11,917 downwards.
ATTGGGAGATGGCGGGGCAGTGGGATTAGTTTGGGGATTGATACTGGGCTATGGGGAGAGAGCGGGACAGTGGGATTAGTTTGGGGATTGACACTGGGCTATGGGGAGAGAGCGGGACAGTGGGATGAGTTTGGGGATTGATACTGGGCTATGGGGAGAGAGCGGGGCAGTGGGATCAGTTTGGGGATTGATGCTGGGCTATGGGGAGAGAGCGGGGCAATGGGATTAGTTTGGGTATTGATACTGGGCTATGGGGAGAGAGCGGGACAGTGGGATGAGTTTGGGGATTGATACTGGGCTATGGGGAGAGAGCGGGACAGTGGGATGAGTTTGGGGATTGATACTGGGCTATGGGGAGAGAGCGGGGCAGTGGGATTAGTTTGGGTATTGATACTGGGCTATGGGGAGAGAGTGGGGCATTGGGATTAGTTTGGGGATTGATACTGGGCTATGGGAAGAGAGCGGGGCAATGGGATTAGTTTGGGTATTGATACAGGGCTATGGTGGGAGGGCGGGGCAGTGGGATTAGTTTGGGGATTGACACTGGGCTATAGGGGGAGAGAGCGGGGCAGTGGGATTAGTTTGGGGATTGATACTGGGCTATGGGGAGAGAGCGGGGCAGTGGGATTAGTTTGGGTATTGATACTGGGCTATGGTGGGAGGGCGGGGCAGTGGGATTAGTTTGGGGATTGACACTGGGCTATAGGGGGAGAGAGCGGGACAGTGGGATTAGTTTGGGGATTGATACTGGGCTATGGGGAGAGAGCGGGGCAATGGGATTAGTTTGGGGATTGACACTGGGCTATAGGGGGAGAGAGCGGGGCAGTGGGATTAGTTTGGGTATTGATACTGGGCTATGGAGAGTGTGGGGCAGTGGGATTAGTTTGGGGATTGATACTGGGCTATGGGGAGAGAGCGGGGCAGTGGGGTTAGTTTGGGGATTGACACTGGGCTATAGGGGGAGAGAGCGGGGCAGTGGGATTAGTTTGGGGATTGATACTGGGCTATGGGGAGAGAGCGGGGCAGTGGGGTTAGTTTGGGGATTGACACTGGGCTATAGGGGGAGAGAGCGGGGCAGTGGGATTAGTTTGGGGATTGATACTGGGCTATGGTGGGAGGGCGGGGCAGTGGGATTAGTTTGGGGATTGATACTGGGCTATGCGGAGAGAGCGGGGCAGTGGGATTAGTTTGGGGATTGATGCTGGGCTATGGGGAGAGAGCGCGGGGCAGTGGGATGAGTTTGGGGATTGATACTGGGCTATGGGGAGATAGCGGGGCAGTGGGATTAGTTTGGGGATTGATAGCAGGTTACCAGCAGCTGATTGGCTGCGGGGCGTTGGACAGAGGGTGTGAAGGGACGTGGTTTTTGTGGTCTCTCCTAGGGCCGGTGCCACTCAGGCTGGTGAATGGGCACACGGTGTGTTCCGGCAGGGTGGAGGTGTACCGCCAAGGGACCTGGGGAACGGTGTGCGACTCTGGGTGGGATATCAAGGAGGCCAGAGTGGTGTGCCGGGCCCTGAACTGCGGGCGGGCTCTATCCGCACGCAAGGGGGCCTACTACGGACAGGGGAGCGGCCAGATCCTCCTGGAGGGCGTCAACTGCCTGGGCCACGAGCTAGCCCTCGATCGGTGCTCCCACGGCCTCCCGGGATCGGGGAGCTGCACTAACACTCAGGACGCCGGAGTCACCTGCTCAGGTGAGTGGCTTCCCCACAGCGTCCGCTCTCCCGCTCTCTCCCCGCCCGCTTTAATATCCCACCCAGTCTAATCCCGCACTCCCGCTCTCTCCCCGCACCCTTTAATATCCCACCCAGTCTAATCCCACTCTCCCCCTCACTCCCCGCACCCTTTAATATCCCACCCAGTCTAATCCCACTCTCCCCCTCACTCCCCGCACCCTTTAATATCCCACCCAGTCTAATCCCGCACTCCCGCTCTCTCCCCGCACCCTTTAATATCCCACCCAGTCTAATCCCGCACTCCCGCTCTCTCCCCGCCCGCTTTAATATCCCACCCAGTCTAATCCCGCACTCCCGCTCTCTCCCCGCCCGCTTTAATATCCCACCCAGTCTAATCCCGCTCTCCCCCTCACTCCCCGCACCCTTTAATATCCCACCCAGTCTAATCCCACTCTCCCCGCACCCTTTATAATATCCCACCCAGTCTAATCCCGCACTCCCGCTCTCTCCCCGCCCGCTTTAATATCCCACCCAGTCTAATCCCACTCTCCCCCCTCACTCCCCGCACCCTTTAATATCCCACCCAGTCTAATCCCGCACTCCCGCTCTCTCCCCGCACCCTTTAATATCCCACCCAGTCTAATCCCACTCTCCCCGCACCCTTTATAATATCCCACCCAGTCTAATCCCACTCTCCCCCTCACTCCCCGCACCCTTTAATATCCCACCCGGTCTAATCCCACTCTCCCCCTCACTCCCCGCACCCTTTAATATCCCACCCAGTCTAATCCCACTCTCCCCCTCACTCCCCGCACCCTTTAATATCCCACCCAGTCTAATCCCACACTCCCCCTCGCTCCCCACACCCTTTAATATCCCACCCAGTCTAATCCCACTCTCCCCCTCACTCCCCGCACCCTTTAATATCCCACCCGGTCTAATCCCACTCTCCCCCTCGCTCCCCGCACCCTTTAATATCCCACCCGGTCTAATCCCACTCTCCCCCTCACTCCCCGCACCCTTTAATATCCCACCCAGTCTAATCCCACACTCCCCCTCGCTCCCCACACCCTTTAATATCCCACCCAGTCTAATCCCGCACTCCCGCTCTCTCCCCGCACCCTTTAATATCCCACCCAGTCTAATCCCACTCTCCCCCCTCACTCCCCGCACCCTTTAATATCCCACCCAGTCTAATCCCACTCTCCCCCTCACTCCCCGCACCCTTTAATATCCCACCCGGTCTAATCCCACTCTCCCCCTCACTCCCCGCACCCTTTAATATCCCACCCGGTCTAATCCCACACTCCCCCTCGCTCCCCACACCCTTTAATATCCCACCCAGTCTAATCCCACTCTCCCCGTCACTCCCCGCACCCTTTAATATCCCACCCAGTCTAATCCCACTCTCCTCCTCACTCCCCGCACCCTTTAATATCCCACCCGGTCTAATCCCACTCTCCCCCTCACTCCCCGCACCCTTTAATATCCCACCCGGTCTAATCCCACACTCCCCCTCGCTCCCCACACCCTTTAATATCCCACCCAGTCTAATCCCACTCTCCCCCCTCGCTCCCCACACCCTTTAATATCCCACCCAGTCTAATCCCACTCTCCCCCTCACTTCCCGCACCCTTTAATATCCCACCCAGTCTAATCCCACTCTCCTCCCTCACTCCCCGCACCCTTTAATATCCCACCCAGTCTAATCCCACTCTCCTCCCTCACTCCCCGCACCCTTTAATATCCCACCCAGTCTAAACCCGCTCTCCCCCTCAGTCTCCACATCCTTTAATGTATTTTGTCCGTGTGGTGTAAGTACACCCATGGCGCTGTTAGGGAGGGAGTTCCAGGATTTTGTCCATGTGGTGTAGGTACACCCATGGCGCTGTTAGGGAGGGAGTTCCAGGATTTTGTCCGTGTGGTGTGGGTACACCCACAGCGCTGTTAGGGAGGGAGTTCCAGGATTTTGTCCGTGTGGTGTATGTACACCCACGGCGCTGTTAGGGAGGGAGTTCCAGGATTTTGTCCGTGTGGTGTAGGTACTCCCACAGCGCTGTTAGGGAGGGAGTTCCAGGATTTTGTCCGTGTGGTGTATGTACACCCACAGCGCTGTTAGGGAGGGAGTTCCAGGATTTTGTCCGTGTGGTGTAGGTACACCCACGGCGCTGTTAGGGAGGGAGTTCCAGGATTTTGTCCGTGTGGTGTAGGTACACCCACAGCGCTGTTAGGGAGGGAGTTCCAGGATTTTGTCCGTGTGGTGTGGGTACACCCACAGCGCTGTTAGGGAGGGAGTTCCAGGATTTTGTCCGTGTGGTGTAGGTACACCCATGGCGCTGTTAGGGAGGGAGTTCCAGGATTTTGTCCGTGTGGTGTAGGTACACCCACAGCGCTGTTAGGGAGGGAGTTCCAGGATTTTGTCCGTGTGGTGTAGGTACACCCATGGCGCTGTTAGGGAGGGAGTTCCAGGATTTTGTCCGTGTGGTGTAGGTACACCCACAGCGCTGTTAGGGAGGGAGTTCCAGGATTTTGTCCGTGTGGTGTCTGTACACCCACAGCGCTGTTAGGGAGGGAGTTCCAGGATTTTGTCCGTGTGGTGTAGGTACACCCACGGCGCTGTTAGGGAGGGAGTTCCAGGATTTTGTCCGTGTGGTGTAGGTACTCCCACAGCGCTGTTAGGGAGGGAGTTCCAGGATTTTGTCCATGTGATGTAGGTACACCCACGGCGCTGTTAGGGAGGGTGTTCCAGGATTTTGTCCGTGTGGTGTAGGTACACCCACGGCGCTGTTAGGGAGGGAGTTCCAGGATTTTGTCCGTGTGGTGTAGGTACACCCACGGCGCTGTTAGGGAGGGAGTTCCAGGATTTTGTCCGTGTGGTGTAGGTACACCCACAGCGCTGTTAGGGAGGGAGTTCCAGGATTTTGACCCAGTGACAGTGAAGGAACGGCCGATATATTTCAAAGTCAGGATGGTGAGTGGCTTGGAGGGGAACTTCCAGGTGATGGTGTTCCCCATGTGTCTGCTGCCCTTGTCATTCTAGATGGTAGTGGTCGTGGGTTTGGAAGGTGCTGTCGAAGGAGCCTTGGTGAGTTGCTGCAGTGCATCTTGTAGATGGTACACACACTGCTGCTACTGTGCGTCGGTGGGTGGAGGGAGTGAATGTTTGTGGATGGGGTGCTGATCAAGCGGGGCTGCTTTGTCCTGGATGGTGTCGAGTTTCTCGAGTGTTGTGGGAGCTGCACTCATCCAGGCAAGTGGGGAGTATTCCATCACTCTCCTGACTTGTGCCTTGTAGATGGTGGACAGGCTTTGGGGGAGTCAGGAGGTGAGTGACTCTCCGCAGGATTCCCAGCCTCTGACCTGCTCTTGTAGCCACAGTATTTATCTGGCTGGTCCCAGTTCAGTTTCTGGTCAATGGTAACCCCCAGGATGTTGATAGTGGGGGGATTCAGTGAGGGTGATGCCCATTGAACGTCAAGGGGTCGATGGTTAGATTCTCTCTTGTTGGAGATGGTCATTGCCTGGCACTTGTGTGTGGGCGCGAATGGAGGTGGGCATCCCGGGAAAGGGGCAGGCCGGTATAACTGCGATCTTCGCTCCCTGTTCCAGGTCCGGTGCCCGTGCGGCTCGTTAACGGGAGTGACGCCTGCTCCGGGCGGGTGGAGGTCCACCGAGACGGCGTCTGGGGCACCGTCTGCATGGACGGCCAAGACGGGCAGGCTGCTAGCGTCGTCTGCAAGATGCTGAACTGCGGCGAGGCCCAGTCCACACCGGGAGCCCGGGCGTACGGAGAGGGGGCCGGGGTGATCGGGCTGGGCGGTGTGAACTGTAACGGCACCGAACCCTCTCTGGATCAGTGCGCCGCCGACCCCTGGGGCACGAGTAACTGCACCCACAGCCAGGACTTGGGAGTGAACTGCTCAGGTGAGTGTTTGGTTTGTTTTCTCGAGTCCATTCGCAAGGTCATCGGTGAAGCAGCTGAAGATGGTTGGGCCGAGGACACTAACCCTGAGGAACTCCTGCAGTGATGTTCCTGGAGCTGAGATGACTGACCTCCAACAACCACAGCCATCTTCCTTTGTGCTGGGAATGACTCCAACCAGCGGAGAGTTTTCCCCCTGATTCCCATTGACTCCAGTTTTGCTGGGGCTCCTTGATGCCACACTCGGGCCAAATGCGGCCTCGATGGTCAAGGACAGTCACTCTCACCTCACCTCGGGAGTTCAGCTCCTGTGTCCATGTTTGAACCAAGGCTGTAATGAGGTCAAGAGCTGAGTGGCCCTGGCGGAACCCAAACTAGGCACCCGTGAGCAGGTTATTGTTAAACAAGTGCCGCTTAATAGCGTTGTTGATGACCCCTTCCATTACTTTACTGATGATGGAGAGTAGACTGACGGGGCGGTCATTGGCCAGGTTGGATTTGTCCTGCTTTTTGTGTACAGGACATAACCTGGGCAATTTTCCACATAGTCGGGTAGATGGCAGTGTTGTAGCTGTACTGGAACAGCTTGGCTAGGGGCGCGGCAAGTTCTGGAGCACAAGTCTTCAGTACTATCGCTGGAATATTGTCAGGGCCCCAGAGCCTTTGCAGTATCCAGTGCCTTCAGCCCTTTCTTGATATCATGAGGAGTGAATCGAATTGGCTGAAGACTGGCATTTGTGATGCTGGGGACCTCCGGAGGAGGCCGAGATGGATCATCCACTCGGCACTTCTGGCTGAAGATTGTAGCGAATGCTTCAGCCTTATCTATTGCACTGATGTGCTGGGCTCCTCCATCATTGAGGATGGGGATATTTGTGGAGCCTCCTCCTTCAGTGAGTTGTTTAATTGTCCACCACCATTCACGACTGGATGTGGCAGGACTGCAGAGCTTAGATCTGATCCGTTGGTTGTGGGATCGCTTAGCTCTGTCTATCACTTGCTGCTTATGCTGTTTGGCACATAAGTAGTCCTGTGTTATAGCCTCACCAGGTTGACACCTCATTTTTAGGTATACCTGGTGTTGCTCCTGGCATGCCCTCCTGCACTCTTCATTGAACCAGGGTTGATCCCCTGGCTTGATGGTAATGGTAGAGTGGGGGATATGCCGGGCCATGAGGTTACAGATTGTACAGATTGAGTTACAGATTGAGTACAATTCTGCTGCTGCTGGTGTCCCACAGCGCCTCATGGATGCCCAGTCTCGAGTTGCTAGATCTGTTTGAAATCTATCCCATTTAGCATGGTGGTAGTGCCACACAACACGATGGAGGGTATCCTCAATGTGAAGACGGGACTTTGTCTCCACAACGATTGTGCGGTGGTCACTCCTACCGATACTGTCATGGGTGGAGTGGGGTGGGGTGGTGGGTGGGGGGTGGAGTTTGGGTGGGGTGGTGGGTGGGAGGTGGGGTGGGTGGAGGGTGTGGGGTGGGGGGTGGGTGGGTGGGTGTGGGGTGGGGGGTGTGGGGGATGGGTGTGGGGTGGGCTGGAGGTTGTGGGGTGGGGGGTGGGGTGGTGGGTGGAGGGTGTGGGGTGCGAGGTGGGGGGGTGGGGTGGGGGAGTGGAGGGGTGGGGGGGTGTGGGGTGGGGGTGAGTGATGGGGGGGTGGGGGGGTTGTAGGTTATCGGGGGAGGGGCGATGCCGGTTTCCGGTCACTATCAGATCAGCCATCAGCTTATTGACTGGCGGGACAGGCTCGAGGGGCTGAATAGCCTCCTCCAGCCCCCTTCATCATGTGTTCACTGACCCATTGAGTCCTCCAGCCCCGCCCACTGAGTCCTCCAGCCCCGCCCACAGAGTCTTCCAGCCCCGCCCACAGAGTCCTCCAGCCCCGCCCGCTGAGTCCTCCAGCCCCGCCGCTGAGTCCTCCAGCCCCGCCCGCTGAGTCCACCAGCACCGCCCGCTGAGTCCTCCAGCCCCGCCCACTGAGTCCTCCAGCCCCGCCCACTGAGTCCTCCAGCCCCGCCCACTGTGTCCCCCAGCCCCGCCCACTGAGTCCCCAGCCCCACCCACTGAGACCCCAGCCCCTCCCACTGAGACCCCAGCCCCTCCCACTGAGTCCCCTAGCCCCTCCCACTGTCCCCATGCCACTCCCACTTAGCCCACCAGCCCCACCCACTTAGCCCACCAGCCCCACCCACTGAGTCCCCCAGCCCCACCCACTGAGTCCCCCAGCCCCTCCCACTGAGTCCCCTAGCCCCTCCCACTGTCCCCATGCCACTCCCACTTAGCCCACCAGCCCCACCCACTGAGTCCCCCAGCCCCGCCCACTGAGTCCCCCAGCCCCGCCCACTGAGTCCTCCAGCCCCGCCCACTGAGTCCTCCAGCCCCGCCCACTGAGTCCTCCAGCCCCGCCCACTGAGACCTCCAGCCCCCTCACTGAGTCCTCCAGCCCCGCCCACTGAGTCCCCCAGCCCCCCCACTCAGTCCCCCAGCCCCCCCACTGAGTCCTCCAGCCCCCCCACTGAGTCCCCCAGCCCCCCCACTGAGTCCCCCAGCCCCTCCACTCTGAGTCCCCAGCCCCCCCACTCTGAGTCCTCCAGCCCCGCCCACTGAGTCCTCCAGCCCCGCCCACTGAGTCCTCCAGCCCCGCCCACTGAGTCCTCCAGCTCCCTCATTGAGTCCTCCAGCTCCCTCATTGAGTCCTCCAGCTCCCTCATTGAGTCCTCCAGCCCCCTCACTGAGTCCCCCAGCCCCCTCATTGAGTCCTCCAGCTCCCTCACTGAGTCCTCCCGCCCCCTCACTGAGTCCTCCAGCCCCCTCACTGAGTCCTCCAGCCCCCTCACTGAGTCCTCCAGCCCCGCCCACTGAGTCCTCCAGCCCCGCCCACTGAGTCCTCCAGTCCCCTCACTGAGTCTTCCAGCCCCGCCCAATGAGTCCTCCAGCCCCACACACTGAGACCCAGCCCCTCCCCACTGAGTCGTCCACCCCCCCACTGAATCCTCCAGCCCCCGCCCAGAGTCCACCAGCCCCGCCCACTGAGTCCTCCAGCCCCCCCATTGAGTCCCCCAGCTCCCTCATTGAGTCCTCCAGCTCCCTCATTGAGTCCTCCAGCTCCCTCACTGAGTCCTCCAGCCCCGCCCACTGAGTCCTCCAGCCCCCTCACTGAGTCCTCCAGCCCCCTCACTGAGTCCTCCAGCCCCCTCACTGAGTCCTCCAGCCCCGCCCACTGAGTCCTCCAGCCCCGCCCACTGAGTCCTCCAGTCCCCTCACTGAGTCCCCCAGCCCCGCCCACTGAGTCCCCCAGCCCCGCCCACTGAGTCCTCCAGCCCCACACACTGAGACCCCAGCCCCTCCCATTGATTCCTCCAGCCCCCCTACTGAGTCCCCTAGCCCCACCCACTGTCCCCATGCCACTCCCACTTAGCCCACCAGCCCCACCCACTGAGACCCCAGCCCGGCCCACTGAGTCCCCCAGCCCCGCCCACTGAGTCCTCCAGCCCCGCCCACTGAGTCCTCCAGCCCCCTCACTGAGTCCTCCAGCCCCCTCACTGAGTCCTCCAGCCCCGCCCACTGAGTCCTCCAGCCCCCTCACTGAGTCCTCCAGCCCCCTCACTGAGTCCTCCAGCCCCCTCACTGAGTCCTCCAGCCCCCTCACTGAGTCCTCCAGCCCCCCCCACTGAGTCCTCCAGCCCCGCCCGCTGAGTCCTCCAGCCCCGCCCGCTGAGTCCTCCAGCCCCGCCCGCTGAGTCCTCCAGCCCCGCCCGCTGAGTCCTCCAGCCCCGCCGCTGAGTCCTCCAGCACCGCCCACTGAGTCCTCCAGCCCCGCCCACTGAGTCCCCCAGCCCCGCCCACTGAGTCCCCCAGCCCCGCCCACTGAGTCCCCAGCCCCACCCACTGAGACCCCAGCCCCTCCCACTGAGACCCCAGCCCCTCCCACTTAGTCCTCCAGCCCCTCCCACTGAGTCCCCTAGCCCCTCCCACTGTCCCCATGCCACTCCCACTTAGCCCACCAGCCCCACCCACTGAGTCCCCCAGCCCCGCCCACTGAGTCCTCCAGCCCCGCCCACTGAGTCCTCCAGCCCTGCCCACTGAATCCTCCAGCCCCCTCACTGAGTCCTCCAGCCCCGCCCACTGAGTCCTCCAGCCCCGCCCACTGAGTCCTCCAGCCCTGCCCACTGAGTCCTCCAGCCCCGCCCACTGAGTCCTCCAGCCCCGCCCACTGAGTCCTCCAGCCCCCTCACTGAATCCTCCAGCCCCCTCACTGAGTCCTCCAGCCCCCTCACTGAGTCCTCCAGCCCCCTCACTGAATCCTCCAGCCCTGCCCACTGAGTCCCCCAGCCCCCCCACTGAGTCCTCCAGCTCCCCCCACTCTGTCCCCCAGCCCCCCCCACTCTGTCCCCCAGCCCCCCCACTCTCATTGCCCCAGCCCCCCTACTGAGTCCACAAGCCCCGCCCAGAGTCCTCCCGCCCCCTCACTGAGTCCTCCAGCCCCCTCACTGAGTCCTCCAGCCCCGCCCACTGAGTCCTCCAGCCCCGCCCACTGAGTCCTCCAGTCCCCTCACTGAGTCCTCCAGCCCCGCCCACTGAGTCCTCCAGCCCCGCCCACTGAGTCCTCCAATCCCCTCACTGAGTCCTCCAGCCCCGCCCACTGAGTCCTCCAGCCCCGCCCACTGAGTCCTCCAGTCCCCTCACTAAGTCCTCCAGCCCCGCCCACTGAGTCCTCCAGCCCCCTCACTGAGTCCTCCAGCCCCCTCACTGAGTCCTCCAGCCCCGCCCACTGAGTCCTCCAGCCCCGCCCACTGAGTCTCCAGCTCCCTCACTGAGTCCTCCAGCTCCCTCACTGAGTCCCCCAGCCCCCCCACTCTGAGTCCCCCAGCCCCCCACTCTGAGTCCCCCAGCCCCCCCACTCTGAGTCCCCCAGCCCCCCCACTGAGTCCTCCAGTCCCGCCCACTGAGACCTCAAGCCCCTCCCACTGAGTCCTCCAGCCCCGCCCACTGATTCCTCCAGCCCCCCCCACTCGGAGTCCCCCAGCCCCCCCACTCTGTCCCCCAGCCCCCCCACTCTGTCCCCCAGCCCCCCCCACTCTGAGTCCCACAGACCCCTCCACTGAGTTCTCCAGCCCCGCCCACCGTCCCCCAGCCCCGCCCACCGTCCCCCAGCCCCGCCCACCGAGGCCCCCAGCACGACCAGAGTCCCCTAGCCCATTCCACTGAGTCCTCCAGCCCCTCCCACTGAGTCCCCCAGCCCCGCCCACTGAGTCCCCTAGCCCCCCCACTGAGTCCCCTAGCCCCTCCCACTGTCCCCATGCCACTCCCACTTAGCCACCAGCCCCACCCACTGAGTACACCAGCCCCGCCCAGAGTCCCAGCCCCGCCCAGAGTCCCCAGCCCACACACTGAGACCTCCAGCCCCGCCCACTGATTCCTCCAGCCCCCCCACTCTGAGTCCCCCAGCCCCCCCACTCTGTCCCCCAGCCCCCCCACTCTGAGTCCCCCAGCCCCCCACTCTGAGTCCCCCAGCCCCCCCACTCTGAGTCCCCCAGCCCCCCCACTCTGAGTCCCCCAGCCCCCCCACTCTGTCCCCCAGCCCCCCCACTCTGAGTCCCCCAGCCCCCCCACTCTGAGTCCCCCAGCCCCCCCACTCTGAGTCCCCCAGCCCCCCCACTCTGAGTCCCCCAGCCCCGCCCACTGTCCCCCAGCCCCCCCACTCTGAGTCCCCCAGCCCCGCCCACAGAGTCCCCCAGCCCCGCCCACAGAGTCCCCCAGCCCCGCCCACAGAGTCCCCCAGCCCCGCCCACAGAGTCCCCCAGCCCCGCCCACAGAGTCCCCCAGCCCCGCCCACAGAGTCCCCCAGCCCCACCCACTGTGTCCCCCAGCCCCGCCCACAGAGTCCTCCAGCCCCGCCCACTGATTCCTCCAGCCCCGCCCACTCTGTCCCCCAGCCCCCCCACTCTGTCCCCCAGCCCCCCCACTCTGTCCCCCAGCCCCGCCCACTCTGAGTCCCCCAGCCCCCCCACTCTGAGTCCCCCAGCCCCGCCCACTGTCCCCCAGCCCCCCCACTCTGTCCCCCAGCCCCCCCACTGAGTCCTCCAGCCCCCCCACTGAGTCCTCCAGCCCCCTCACTGAGTCCTCCAGCCCCCTCACTCTGTCCCCCAGCCCCCCCACTCTGAGTCCCCCAGCCCCCCCACTCTGAGTCCCGCAGCCCCCCCACTCTGAGTCCCCCAGCCCCCCACTCTGAGTCCCCCAGCCCCCCCACTCTGAGTCCCGCAGCCCCCCACTCTGAGTCCCCCAGCCCCCCCCACTCTGAGTCCCC
>NW_027599934.1:15000-17500 GCF_964194155.1 Cetorhinus maximus | reverse complement strand
AGAATGTTAGAGAGGGAGTTAGAGAGACTGAGAATGTTAGAGAGGGGGTTAGAGAGACTGAGAATGTTAGAGTGGGGGTTAGAGAGACTGAGAATGTTAAAGAGGGGGTTAGAGAGACTGAGAATTGGCAGAGAGTTACAGAGAGAGAGCTGGAAAGTGTGAGACTGTCAGGGTTTACAGAGAGAGCTGGAGAGAGTGAGGGTGTTAAGGAGTTACAGAGAGAGAGTGGGAGAGAGTGAGGGTGTCAGGGAGTTACAGAGAGAGAGCTGGAGAGAGTGAGGGTGTTAGGGAGTTACAGAGAGAGAGCGGGAGAGAGTGAGGGTGTTAGGGAGTTACAGAGAGAGAGTGGGAGAGAGTGAGGGTGTCAGGGAGTTACAGAGAGAGACCTGTAGAGAGTGAGGGTGTCAGGGAGTGACAGAGAGAGAGCTGGAGAGAGTGAGGGTGTCAGGGAGTTACAGAGAGAGAGTGGGAGAGAGTGAGGTTGTTAGGGAGTTACAGAGAGAGAGCGGGAGACAGTGAGGGTGTTAGGGAGTTACAGAGAGAGAGCGGGAGAGAGTGAGGGTGTTAGGGAGTTACAGAGAGAGAGAGTGGGAGAGAGTGAGGGTGTCAGGGAGTTACAGAGAGAGAGTGGGAGAGAGTGAGGTTGTCAGGGAGTTACAGAGAGAGACCTGGAGAGAGTGAGGGTGTCAGGGAGTGACAGAGAGAGAGCTGGAGAGAGTGAGGGTGTCAGGGAGCTACAGAGAGAGAGTGGGAGAGAGTGAGGGTGTTAGGGAGTTACAGAGAGAGAGAGCGAGAGAGAGTGAGGGTGTTAGGGAGTTACAGAGAGAGAGCGGGAGAGAGTGAGGGCGTCAGGGAGTTACAGAGAGAGAGCGGGAGAGAGTGAGGGTGTTAGGGAGTTACAGAGAGAGAGCGGGAGAGAGTGAGAGTGTCAGGGAGTTACAGAGAGAGAGCGGGAGAGAGTGAAGGTGTTAGGGAGTGACAGAGAGAGTGGGAGAGAGTGAGGGTGTTAGGGAGTGACAGAGAGAGAGCGGGAGAGAGTGAGGGTGTCAAGGAGTTACGGAGAGAGAGAGCGGGAGAGAGTGAGGGTGTCAGGGAGTTACAGAGAGAGAGCGGGAGAGAGTGAGGGTGTCAGGGAGTTACAGAGAGAGAGCGGGAGAGAGTGAGGCTGTCAGGCAGTTACAGAGAGAGAGCTGGAGAGAGTGAGGGTGTCAGGGAGTTACAGAGAGAGAGTGGGAGAGAGTGAGGGTGTTAGGGAGTTACAGAGAGAGAGTGGGAGAGAGTGAGGGTGTCAGGGAGTTACAGAGAGAGAGAGCGGGAGAGAGTGAGGGTGTCAGGGAGTTACAGAGAGAGAGCGGGAGAGAGTGAGGGTGTCAGGGAGTTACAGAGAGCAAGCGGGAGAGAGTGAGGGTGTCAGGGAGTTACAGAGAGAGAGCTGGAGAGAGTGAGGGTGTCAGGGAGTTACAGAGAGAGAGTGGGAGAGAGTGAGGGTGTCAGGGAGTTACAGAGAGAGAGTGGGAGAGAGTGAGGGTGTCAGGGCTTTACAGAGAGAGAGCTGGAGAGAGTGAGGGTGTCAGGGAGTTACAGAGAGAGAGCAGGAGAGAGTGAGGGTGTCAGGGAGTTACAGAGAGAGAGTGGGAGAGAGTGAGGGTGTTAGGGAGTTACAGAGAGAGAGCTGGAGAGAGTGAGGGTGTTAGGGAGTTACAGAGAGAGAGTGGGAGAGAGTGAGGGTGTTAGGGAGTTACAGAGAGAGAGCGGGAGAGAGTGAGGGTGTCAGGGAGTTACAGAGAGAGAGCGGGAGAGAGTGAGGGTGTCAGTCAGTTACAGAGAGAGAGCGGGAGAGAGTGAGGGTGTCAGGGAGTGACAGAGAGAGAGCGGGAGAGAGTGAGGATGTCAGGGAGTTACAGAGAGAGAGCGGGAGAGAGTGAGGGTGTCAGGGAGTTACAGAGAGAGAGCGGGCGAGAGTGAGGGTGTCAGGGAGTTACAGAGAGAGAGCGGGAGAGAGTGAGGGTGTCAGGGAGCTACAGAGAGAGAGTGGGAGAGAGTGAGGGTGTCAGGGAGTTACAGAGAGAGAGCGGGAGAGAGTGAGGGTGTTAGGGAGTTACAGAGAGAGAGCTGGAGAGAGTGAGGGTGTTAGGGAGTGACAGAGAGAGAGCGGGAGAGAGTGAGGGTGTTAGGGAGTGACAGAGAGAGAGCGGGAGAGAGTGAGGGTGTTAGGGAGTTACAGAGAGAGAGCGGGAGAGAGTGAGGGTGTCAGGGAGTTACAGAGAGAGAGTGGGAGAGAGTGAGGGTGTCAGGGAGTGACAGAGAGAGAGCTGGAGAGAGTGAGGGTGTCAGGGAGTTACAGAGAGAGAGCGAGAGAGAGTGAGGGTATCAGGGAGTGACAGAGAGAGAGTGGGAGAGAGTGAGGGTGTTAGGGAGTGACAGAGAGAGAGCGGGAGAGAGTGAGGGTGTCAGGGCTTTACAGAGAGAGAGCTGGAGAGAGTGAGGGTGTCAGGGAGTT
>NW_027599934.1:0-7500 GCF_964194155.1 Cetorhinus maximus | reverse complement strand
ATATCTGTACACTGACTGGTGTCTCTCAGTCCCCTCTCTCTCTCAGGGAGATATCTGTACACTGACTGGTGTCTCTCAGTCCCCTCTCTCTCTCAGGGAGATATCTGTACACTGACTGGTGTCTCTCAGTCCCCCGTCTCTCTCAGGGAGATATCTGTATACTGGTGTCTCTCAGTCTCACTCAGAGAGAGAGAGTGTGTGTGTGTGTATGTGTGTGTGCAGAGTGTGTGTGAGAGTTTGAGAAAGTGTGTGTGTTCGTTTGTGTGAGAGTGTGTGAGAGTGTGAAAATGCGTGAGTGTGTATGTGTGTGTGGGTATGACTGAAAATGTGTGAGAATGTGTGTGTCTGGAGTGTGTGTGTGTTTTTGAGAGTTTGAGAAAGTGTGTGAGAGGGTGTGAAAATGTGTGTGAGTGCGTGTGTGTGTATGTGAGTGAAAGTGTGAAAATGTGTGTTTGTGTGTGAGTGTGTGTATGTGTGTGGGAGTGTGTGTGTGTGTGTGGGAGCCTGTATGTGTGTGTGAGTGTGTGAGAGTGTGTATGTGTGTGAGAGTGTGAGTGTGTGAGATTGTGTATGTGTGTGTGAGACTGTGTGAGATTGTGTATGTGTGTGAGAGTGTGTATGTGTGTTTGAGAGTGTATGTGTGCGTGTGAGAGTGTGTGTGAGAGAGAGTGTGTGGGATTGTGTATGTGTGTGTGAGAGTGTGTGTGTATGTGTGTGTGAGAGAGTGTGTGAGAGTGTGTGTGTGTGTGAGAGAGTGTGTGAGAATGTGTATGTGTGTTTGAGACTGTGTATGTGTGTGTGTGTGTGTGTGTATGAGTGTGTATGTGTGTGTGAGTGAGAGTGTGTATGTGTGTGTGAGTGAGAGTGTGTATGTGTGTGTGTGGGAGTGTGTATGAGTGTGTATGTGTGTGTGAGTGAGAGTGTGTATGTGTGTTTGAGAGTGTGTATGTGTGTTTGAGAGTGTGTGTGTGTGTGAGAGAGTGTGTGGGAATGTGTATGTGTGTGTGAGAGTGTGTATGTGTGTGTGAGTGAGAGTGTGTGAGATTGTGTATGTGTGTGTGAGAGTGTGTATGTGTGTGTGAGAGAGAGTGTGTGGGAGTGTGTGTGTGTGTGAGTGTGTGAGATTGTGTATGTGTGTGTTATGACACAGCCGATGGTAAATGCTGAGCTGCTCAAATCCCAGAGGGAAACATGAAACAACTACCACAACTGTTTTGCAATTTGTATTTATTTCGTGACGTGTGCCTTGAATTCAGTAGTAATAAGACCACCGAGTCTTACAGGTTTCTTACAAAACTAAATTAAACCTTTATTAATAAAAAGAAATGATTTTAAGTCCATACATAGGTTTAGAAATTACTACACTGATAACTCCTCGCACCCCTAGTTAATCTAACTCCCAGTTACACCTCCTTTAAGGCAACAGTAAAACACATAGATTTAAAAAGACCCAGGCAAATTAACACTGAACAGCCGAATTCAAACTGAGTTTTCTCCACATCAGTTCGTGTAGACAGCAACGTGAGACTTAGAGGCTGGAGGCTTTTAACACTTGTTAGACCTTAGAATGCCTTATTCTTACACATAACCTCATCTTCCTTTATACAGGTTTCTCCCTTCTTAATGTAAATCCCATTGTTCCAATGTGTCTTTGGACTTTACCTCCCTCATAATTAAAAAAAATCTTTCATAGTGCCAATTTATCAGTAAAGCTTTAGGAAAAATAAGCACACTGGTCAGAATCTTCCGGTCAGCGTGCGGGGGTGGGGCTTGCTCGTTGACGCGCGGCGATGTCGTCCGTGCGTCATTCAGATCTTCAGTTCTGTGGGCGCGCAGCACCGGACTGTCAGAGGCCATTTAAATATCGGTTAAAATACTTAACGGAGCTGTCCGTCCAACCTGAAGGTAGGCGGGGGGTGGGGGAGGCAGGTGAAGAGCCCCAGGCGGCCTTTGCGTTTCTCATGGAACCTCCTCCACGGGCGGGGTGAGGCTTCAGGAAGGTATTTGACCTCCGTTAAAAAATTTTAATAGAATTCGTGGACATGACCCAGCTCATGTGACACTGTCACGCGAGGGGACGCGTCTTAAAAATGTGTTTCCTTCCTTTATTCAGATTATTGATAATCCAACTAATCTCCCTCAGGCAGCTCCGAGGTTTCTGCACTGACCTCGACCATCCCCCCCTTCCCTTTCTCCCCCAGCCACCCACCGCCCGCACAGGGAGCGCTCAGCGCTATCGGGTGCGCTGGCCCGCCCCGCGTGAGATCGCGGGCGGTGATCGGCTGCACATCCGCCCGCCCGCCTGCACCCGCTCCCGTTCAGCTCCCTCCCCACCCACCCCCATCCCCGGACGGGGAGAGACTTCTCCCCGCTGTTTGGCATTTCTGGCCAAGTGTAACATTTCACCACCTCTTTTGAAATATTTAGCATTTCGAACCTACCTTCTCTTCTGATACATCAAAGCCTTCGGACCAGCTGTCTTTAATTCAATTAAGTCACACACACACACACACACACACACAAACACACTCAGACACTCACACACACAGACACACAAACACACACACACACACAAACACACTCAGACACACACACACAGACACACAAACACACTCAGACACTCACACACACAGACACACAAACACACACACAGACACACAAACACACTCACACACAAACACACTCAGACACTCACACACACAGACACACAAACACACTCACACACACTCAGAAACACACACGCAAACACACAGACCCCAATACAATAAATAAATACAATACCAGCCTTACAATAAATTCCAATAACATGATGAAAATTATTATATTTTCTTGACAGTGAGTTTGTGAATGAGAGAGTGTGTGTGTATGTGTGTGTATGTGTCTGTCTGTCTGTGTGTGACTGTGTGTGTATGAGTGTGTGTGTGTGTGTGTGTGCATGTTGTGAGTGTGTTTATGTGAGTGTGTGGGAGTGTGTGTGAGTGTTGTGAGTGTGTGTGGGTGTAGGAGTGTGTGTGTCTATGGGCACGTGAGTGTGTGTGTGTATGTGTGTGCGTGTTGTGAGTGTGTCTGTGGGTCTGTTTGTCTGATTGTGTGTGTGTTCCGAGTGTGTGTTGTGGGTGTGAGTGTGTCTGTGTGTGTGTGAGTGTGTCTGTGGGTGTGTTTGTGTGGGTATGGGTCTGAGTGTGTGTTTTGTGAGTGTGTCTGTGGGTGTGAGTGTGTGTGTTTTGTGAGTGTGTATGTGGGTGTGTTTGTGTGACTGTGTGTTTTATGAGTGTGTGTGTCTGTGGGTGTGTTTGTGTGAGTGTGTGTGTTGTGTGAGTGTGTCTGTGTGTGTGTGAGTCTGTGGGTGTGTTTTGTGAGTGTGAATGTGTCTGTGGCTGTGTTTGTGTGTGTGTGTCTGTGGGTATGTTTTGTGAGTGTGTGTGTTGTGTGAGTGTGTTTGTGTGTGTGTGTGTGAGTGTGTGTGTGGGTGTGTCTGTGAGTGTGTTTTGTGAGTGTGTGTTTTGTGAGTGTGAGTGTGTTTGTGTGTGTATGTGTTTTGTGAGTGTGTGTGCCTGTGGGTGTGTGTGAGTGTGTGTGTTTTGTGAGTGTGCCTGTGGGTGTGTGTGAGTGTGTGTGTTTTGTGAGTGTGAGTGTGGTTGTGTGTGTATGTGAGTGTGTGTGTGGGTGTGTCTGTGAGTGTGTTTTGTGAGTGTGTGTTTTGTGAGTGTGAGTGTGTTTGTGTGTGTATGTGTTTTGTGAGTGTGAGTGTGCCTGTGGGGGTGTGTGTGTTTTGTGAGTGTGAGTGTGCCTGTGGGTGTGTGTGAGTGTGTGTGTTTTGTGAGTGTGAGTGTGTTTGTGTGTGTATGTGAGTGTGTGTGTGGGTGTGTCTGTGGGTGTGTTTTGTGAGTGTGTGTGTTTTGTGAGTGTGAGTGTGTTTGTGTGTGTGTGAGTATGTCTGTGTGTGAGTGTGTGTTTTGTGAGTGTGAGTGTGTGTGTGTGAGTGTGTCTGTGGGTGTATGAGTGTGTGTGTTTTGTAAGTATGTCTGTGTGTGTGTTTTGTGTGTGTGAGTGTGTGTGTGGATGTGAGTGTGAGTGTGTGTGTGGATGTGAGTGTGTGTGTGTGTGGTGTGTGTGTGTGTGTGTGAGTGTGTGTGTGATTTGTGAGTGTGTGTGAGTGAGATTTGGACTCGGTGCTGCACTGCTGGTGTCAGCCTAACCCACTCAGCCCAGGGCAGCTTGTCCCAGGGCCTCCCTCTGCTCCGAGGGTGGGCGCTGGAGGCTGACGTAGGGACTCCTGGTGGGATTCCCTGCTGAGGTGGTGGTCTTGTGGCTGAGCGTCTAGCCCTGCCTGCTGCCCAGCTGCCTAGCCGGAAGTCTCAGGATTGAGTCCCACTCCAGTTCTTGGTAGCCACAGGAGGTGCCTTGGTGGCTTAGCCCAAACAGGCCGATGGTCCAGCAGTAAAAACCCTTCCTGACAGACCCATGGCAGGTGGTAAGAGGCACCTGGTCAGCCGAGCTTGATAGGCTTGGAGTGTCCTCTCCCGGGTCAGTCAGAAGCTGAGGGAGCTGATGCCATAAGCACCAGGAGACCGACTGCCCTGTATTTCACGGGACTTGTCCCTTTAGTTTAGTGTTGCTTCAGGGGGCCCCACTTCCCTCCTGATTTCTCTGCAGGGCATACAGTGGGAGTGGGAGCGTAGCGAGTCTCCAGGGTGAGTTCGAGGGGCTCTGAGTGTGTTACGATCCCAGTGCGTTCCCGCTGGGACAAGCCATATCCCAGGGGTAGCGGTGGGGGAACCCCGGCTCGATAGATCCTAACCGTTATTTGTTTGTTTGTTTCAATAGGTGGAGGGTGGCTACTGAGCAGAGTCACAGGAGTCAGCTGATGAACCTTCAACAAAAAAAAACCACATTTATTGAACAAGAAAGGATGAACTGTATCACAATACTCATTCGCCCACAACTACATCTTTACAGACACGTACAGATTAGTAAGGATAACACAAGTTACAAGAGCTATCTAATGTTCACAGTAAGTACACAGCCCATGTACCAAAAGACGGCCTGTGGTCAGACACACCACACACTCTGAGACCCAGTGACAGGTCCCACCCCAAACCGATGCTATGGATCCCTTATCAGCTCCCCCGCAAAATCTTTGAGCCAACTGGTCTCACCGAACTCCGTCTCTCACAGGCGGGTTTCCAGTCCCCGCTCTCGAGGATCCCGCTTTGGAACCTTCTCCCGAAGGACGGTCTCTCTCGGACGCCTTCCGCAGGGGCCCACCTCCAGGGTTTCGAACTCTACCTCCGACGTTCCCTCTTACCCTGGGTCACCACCTTTGCCCTCCACGCCCTCCCTCTCAGACACTCAGTCGTGCAAACAGTCCACCGCTGCTTCACGCGCCCACAGTAAAAAGTTACAAACGTTCGCTGTCTCCTTGGATCTTCTGGCTTCTCACAAGCCTATTTTGCTTTAAGTCTGCATCCTGCAGCTTTCTCCCTTTAAGCGTGGAGCCTTCCTCTCTCTGCTCCTCACTTTTAACTTCCCTTAAGAGCGCCTTTTCCAGATCCCCGTGTCCTTGACCTTTGACTCAACTGTCCCCTCGGGAACTTTCCTGCTCCACTCCCAAGGGCCCCGTATCTCAGGAAGGATGTGCTGGCCCTGGAGAGGGTCCAGAGGACGTTCACGAGAACGATCCCAGGAATGAAAGGCTTAACATATGAGGAACGTTTGAGGACTCTGGGTCTATACTCGATGGAGTTTAGAAGGATGAGAGGGGATCTGATTGAAACTTACAGAATACTGAAAGGCCTGGATAGAGTGGGACGTGGGGAAGATGTTTCCATTAGTAGGAGAGACTAGGACAACGAGGGCACAGCCTCAGAGTAAAGGGGAGGCCTTTTAGAACAGAGATGAGGAGAAACTTCTTTAGCCAGAGAGAGTTGGTGAATCTATGGAATTCATTGCCACAGAAGGCTGTGGAGGCCAGGTCATTGAGTGTATTTAAGACCGAGATACATAGGTTCTTGATTGGTAAGGGGATCAAAGGCTACGGGGAGAAGGCGGGAGAATGGGGTTGAGAAACTTATCAGCCGCGATTGAATGGCAGAGCAGACTCGATGGGCCGATTGGCCTAATTCCTGCTCCTATGTCTTATGGTCTTATGGTTTTGGGGACTTTATTCTTTAGTTTCTGGAACCTGCTCCTTGCAGCTCCCTCTCCTGTCTCCTGTGGCTGGCTTCAGTTTCAGTTTGGGACTTGCAATCTGTCCCTCTCCTATGCTACTTCTGCTGGCAACTCTCCCCAACTCAACTGAAATTGCTTTTGGCTTCCCTGCCTCTCGGTGTGGGCCTCTTGTTGCTAGGCAACAGCCCAATTTCTTTTCCATCCGGCGTTCGCTTTCAGTCCCCTGCAAGAGTCGTAAAACCTCATTAAAATGCAGTGAAACCAAAACTCAAGCTCCCTCCCTTCCTTAACACACCAATGCAAATCAAACTTAAAATGAAAGCTAAAACTCATTCCTAACATCCGCAAATGCACATATAAGTGACTTGAACTATCGCTAGTTACTAACAAACGGGACTGAAAGCAGGCGAGAGAGGCGTTGTGACCCAACGACCGAGGTTTGGTTGAGTTAACCACTTTTTTTTTTGATTGCTTTATGGGATGGGGCCGTTGCTGGCCAAGTCAGCGTTTGTTGCCCATCCCTAATCGCCCCTTGAGCTGAGCGGCTTGGCTAGGGCCGTTTTAGAGGGCAGCTAAGAGTCCACCGCATTGCTGCGGGGTCTGGAGTCACGTGTAGGCCAGACTGGGTAAGGACAGAAGATTCCCCTCCCTGGAGGACGTTAGGGAACCAGTGGGTGGGGTTTTTCCGATAATCGATGGCGGCTCGCTTTGTATCCGCGGGAAGTTAGAAGAGTAAAAGAGGCGACTTGGTCGAAACCTTTAAGATCCTGAGGAGTTTGAAAGGGTTGTGGGGGTGGAGGGGGGGAGAGTGACATGCGAGAATCTAGAACCGCTTAAAAATAAGGGGTCACCCATTTGAGAGATGAGGAGAATTTCTCTTCCTCTCGTGAGGCCGTGGAAGGATATTTTTAAAGGCAGAGCGAGGGAGATTCTTGATTAACAAGGAGGGGAGGTGAGAGGTTATCAGGGGCTAGGCGGGGAGGTTACAAGCCTGATCTTGATGAATGGAGGAGTGGGGGCGAGAGGTCTACTCGTAATTTGTAGGCATGTTCATACGACCATTTCATGACGAGCTTTCAATTCCAGATGTATTAACTGTCACGGTGGGATTGGAACCCATATCCCCAGGGCCTTGGGATAACTAGTCCAGTGAAAATATCACTACACCACCATCTTTCCATTAGTCCCCTTGCTATTATGGTTTCAAGACTTTACCCTCCCCTCCGTCATTCTCAACTATACAAACTCCTCCATTTTATTTCACAAGAGCTGATCACCCTGATAAACTGGAGCTCAAACTCTATTACCTCTTTAAACGGAGTTTTGGTC
>NW_027599933.1:0-20103 GCF_964194155.1 Cetorhinus maximus | reverse complement strand
CAGAGCCAGGGAGAAGAAAACAGATCCAAACAGAGCCAAACAGAGCAAAGCAGATCCAAACAGGGCCACCAGAGTCAAACAGTGCCTAACAGAGCAAGACAGGGCCAAACAGAACCAAACAGAGCCAAGCAGAGCCAAACAGAGTGAAACATAGCCGGACAGAGCCATACAGAGCAAACCAGTGTGAAACAGATCCCAAAAGAGCCAAACAGATACAAACGGAGCACAACTGAGCCAAACAGAGCAAAACAGAGCCAGACAGAGCCAATCAGAGCCAAACAGAGCTAAACCGATCACAACAAAGCCAATCAGGGCCAAACAGAGCCAAACAGATACGAAAAGAGCCAAACAGAGCCAAACAAAGCCAAACAGTGCTGACCAGAGCCAAACAGTGCAAAACAGAGCAAAACAGAGCAAAACAAAGCCCAACAGAGACAAACAGATGCAAACAGAGCACAACTGAGCCAAACAGAGCAAAGCAGAGCGTGGCAGAGTCAAACGACACCAAACAGTGCCGAACAGAAACAAACAGTGCATAACAGAGCCAAACAGAGCCAAACTGAGTCAAAGAGAGCTAAACAGAACAAATCAGAGCCTGGCAGAGCCAAACAAAGCCAAACAGTGCCGAACAGAAACAAACAGAGCGAAACAGAGCAGAACAGTGCTAAACAGAGCCAAACAGAACCATAGAGAGACAAACAGAAAAAAACAGAGCCTAACAGAGCAAAGCAAAGCCAAACAGAGCACAACAGAACAAAACAGAGCCAAACAGAGCAAAACAGAACTGAACAGATGCAATCAGAGCCAGACAGAGCCAAACAGATCCAAACGGAGCACAACTTAGCCAAACAGAGCAAAATAGTCCCAAACAGAGCCAAACAGATTGAAACAGAGGCGGACAGAGCCATACAGAGCAAAACAGAGCCAAACAGAGCAGGACAAAGCCAATCAGAGCCAAGCAGAGCCAAACAAATCCAAACGGAGCGCAACTGAGCCAAAGAGAGCAAAACAGAGCCAAACAGAGACAAACAGAGCCAAACAGAGCCAAACAGAGCAGAATAAAGCCAATCAGAGCCAAACAGAGCCAAAAAGATCCAAACAGAGCCAAACAGAGCCAAACAGAGCAAAATAGTGCCAAACAGAACCAAACAGAGCCAAACAGAGCAAAACATAGCCTAACAGAGCCAAACAGAGCCAGGGAGAAGAAAACAGATCCAAACAGAGCCAAACAGAGCAAAGCAGATCCAAACAGGGCCACCAGAGTCAAACAGTGCCTAACAGAGCAAGACAGGGCCAAACAGAACCAAACAGAGCCAAGCAGAGCCAAACAGAGTGAAACATAGCCGGACAGAGCCATACAGAGCAAACCAGTGTGAAACAGATCCCAAAAGAGCCAAACAGATACAAACGGAGCACAACTGAGCCAAACAGAGCAAAACAGAGCCAGACAGAGCCAATCAGAGCCAAACAGAGCTAAACCGATCACAACAAAGCCAATCAGGGCCAAACAGAGCCAAACAGATACGAAAAGAGCCAAACAGAGCCAAACAAAGCCAAACAGTGCTGATCAGAGCCAAACAGTGCAAAACAGAGCAAAACAGAGCAAAACAAAGCCCAACAGAGACAAACAGATGCAAACAGAGCACAACTGAGCCAAACAGAGCAAAGCAGAGCGTGGCAGAGTCAAACGACACCAAACAGTGCCGAACAGAAACAAACAGTGCATAACAGAGCCAAACAGAGCCAAACTGAGTCAAAGAGAGCTAAACAGAACAAATCAGAGCCTGGCAGAGCCAAACAAAGCCAAACAGTGCCGAACAGAATCAAACAGAGCGAAACAGAGCAGAACAGTGCTAAACAGAGCCAAACAGAACCAGAGAGAGACAAACAGAAAAAAACAGAGCCTAACAGAGCAAAGCAAAGCCAAACAGAGCACAACAGAACAAAACAGAGCCAAACAGAGCAAAACAGAACTGAACAGATGCAATCAGAGCCAGACAGAGCCAAACAGATCCAAACGGAGCACAACTTAGCCAAACAGAGCAAAATAGTCCCAAACAGAGCCAAACAGATTGAAACAGAGGCGGACAGAGCCATACAGAGCAAAACAGAGCCAAACAGAGCAGGACAAAGCCAATCAGAGCCAAGCAGAGCCAAACAAATCCAAACGGAGCGCAACTGAGCCAAAGAGAGCAAAACAGAGCCAAACAGAGACAAACAGAGCCAAACAGAGCCAAACAGAGCAGAATAAAGCCAATCAGAGCCAAACAGAGCCAAAAAGATCCAAACAGAGCCAAACAGAGCCAAACAGAGCAAAATAGTGCCAAACAGAACCAAACAGAGCCAAACAGAGCAAAACATAGCCTAACAGAGCCAAACAGAGCCAGGGAGAAGAAAACAGATCCAAACAGAGCCAAACAGAGCAAAGCAGATCCAAACAGGGCCACCAGAGTCAAACAGTGCCTAACAGAGCAAGACAGGGCCAAACAGAACCAAACAGAGCCAAGCAGAGCCAAACAGAGTGAAACATAGCCGGACAGAGCCATACAGAGCAAACCAGTGTGAAACAGATCCCAAAAGAGCCAAACAGATACAAACGGAGCACAACTGAGCCAAACAGAGCAAAACAGAGCCAGACAGAGCCAATCAGAGCCAAACAGAGCTAAACCGATCACAACAAAGCCAATCAGGGCCAAACAGAGCCAAACAGATACGAAAAGAGCCAAACAGAGCCAAACAAAGCCAAACAGTGCTGACCAGAGCCAAACAGTGCAAAACAGAGCAAAACAGAGCAAAACAAAGCCCAACAGAGACAAACAGATGCAAACAGAGCACAACTGAGCCAAACAGAGCAAAGCAGAGCGTGGCAGAGTCAAACGAAACCAAACAGTGCCGAACAGAAACAAACAGTGCATAACAGAGCCAAACAGAGCCAAACTGAGTCAAAGAGAGCTAAACAGAACAAATCAGAGCCTGGCAGAGCCAAACAAAGCCAAACAGTGCCGAACAGAAACAAACAGAGCGAAACAGAGCAGAACAGTGCTAAACAGAGCCAAACAGAACCAGAGAGAGACAAACAGAAAAAAACAGAGCCTAACAGAGCAGAGCAAAGCCAAACAGAGCACAACAGAACAAAACAGAGCCAAACAGAGGCAAACAGAGGCAAACAGAGACAAGCAGCGCCAAATAGCGCCAAACAGAACAAAACAGAGCCTGGCAGAGCCAAACAAAGTGAAACAGTGCTGAACAGAAACAAACAGTACAAAAACAGAGCAGAACAGAGCCAAACAGAGCAAAACGGAGTCAAAGAGAGCCAAACAGAACAAAACGGAGTCTGGCAGAGCCAAACAAAGACAAACTGTGCCGGACAGAGCCAAACAGAGTGGAACAGAGCAAAACAAAGCCCAACAGAGCCAAACAGCTCCAAACAGAGCAACACGGAGTCAAACAGAGCCAAACAGAGCAAAACAGATGCAAACAGAGCCAAACAAAGCAGAACAGAGCCAATCAACGCAGAACAGTGCCAAACAGAGAGAAACAGAGCAAAACAAAGTCAATTAAAGCAAAACATAGGGAAACAGAGCCAAACAGAGCAAAGCAGAGCCAAACAGAGCACAACAGAACAAAACAGAGCCAAACAGAGCAAAACAGAACTGAACAGACGCGTTCAGAGCCAGACACAGCCAAACAGAGCAGAACAGAGCGAAACAGAACCTAACAGAGACAAGCAATTCCTAACTGAGCACAGCTGAGCCATACAGATCGAAATAGAGCCAAACAGAGTGAAAGAGAGCCGGACAGAGCCATACAGAGCAAAACAGAGCGAAACAGGGCCCAACAGAGCCAAACAGATCGAAACGGAGTACAACTGAGCCAAACAGAGCAAAACAGAGGCAAACAGAGCCAAACTAAGCAGAACAGAGCCGAACAGAGCCAAACAGAGCCAAACAGAGTGCAACAGAACAAAACAGATGCAATCAGAGCCAGACAGAGCCAATCAGATCCAAACGGAGCACAACTGAGCTAAACAGAGCGAAGTAGTCCCAAACAGAGCCAAACAGAGTGAAACACAGGCGGACAGAGCCATTCAGAGCTAAACAGAGCCAAATAGAGCAGAACAAAGCCAATAATAGCCAAACAGATCCAAACGGAGCGCAACTGAACCAAACAGAGCAAAACAGAGCCAAACAGAGCAAAACAGATCCAAACAGGGCCACCGGAGCCAAACAGTGCCAAGCAGAGCAAAACAGGGTCAAACAGAACCAAATAGAGACAGAGCAAAACATAGCCTAACAGAGCCAAACAGAGCCAAGCAGAGCCAAACAGAGTGAAATAGAGCCGGACAGAGCCAGACAGAGCAAACCAGAGTGAAACAGAGCCCAACACAGCCAAACAGATCCAAACGGAGCAAAACTGAGCCAATCAGAGCATAACAGAGCCAGACAGAGCCAAACAGGGCCAAACAGCGCCAAACAGAGCAGAACAAAGCCAATCAGGGCCAAACAGAGCCAAACAGATACGAACAGAGCAAAACAGAGCCAAACAAAGCCAAACAGTGCCGAGCAGAGCCAAACAGTGCAAGCCAGAGCGAAACAGAGCCCAGCACAGCCAAACAGATCCAAACGGAGCACAACTGAGCCAATCAGAGCATAACAGAGCCAGACAGAGCCAAACAGCGCCAAACAGAGCAGAACAAAGCCAATCAGGGCCAAACAGATATGAACAGAGCAAAACAGAGCCAAACAAAGCCAAACAGTGCCGAGTAGAACCAAACAGTGCAAAACAGAGCAAAACAGAGCACAACTGAGCCAAACAGAGCCAAACAGAGCAAAACAGAGCGTGGCAGAATCAAACAGAGCCAAACAGTGCCGAACAGAAGCAAACAGAGCAGAACAGAGCAAAACAGAGCAAAACAAAGCCCAACAGAGACAAACAGATCCAAACAGAGCACAACTGAGCCAAACAGAGCTAAACAGAGCAAAACAGAGGGTGGCAGAGTCAAACAAAGCCAAGCAGTGCCGAACAGAAACAAACAGAGCAGAATAGAGCCAAACTGAGTCAAAGAGAGCTAAACAGAACAAATCAGAACCTGGCAGAGCAAAACAAAGCCAAACAGTGCCGAACAGAAACAAACAGAGCGAAACAGAGCAGAACAGTGCTAAATAGAGCCAAACAGAACCAGAGAGAGCCAAACAGAACAAAACAGAGCGAAGCAGAGGCAAACAGAGGCAAACAGAGACAAGCAGAGCCAAATAGCGCCAAACAGAGCAAAACAGAGCCTGGCAGAGCCTAACAAAGTGAAACGGTGCTGAACAGAAACAAACAGTGCAAAAACAGAGCAGAACAGAGCCAAACAGAGCCAAACAGAGTCAAAGAGAGCCAAACAGAACAAAACGGAGCCTCGCAGAGCCAAACAATGCCAAACTGTGCCGGACAGAGCCAAACAGAGCGGAACAGAGCAAAACAAAGACCAACAGAGCCAAACAGAGCAAAACAGATGCAATCATAGCCAAAAAAAGCAGAACAGAGACAATCAAAGCAGAACAGTGCCAAACAGTGAGAAACAGAGCAAAACAAAGCTAATTAGAGAAAAACATAAGGAAACAGAGCCGAACAGAGCAAAGCAGAGCCAAACAGAGCACAACAGAACAAAACAGATCCCAACAGAGCAAAACAGAACTGAACAGATGCAATCAGAGCCAGACAGAGCCAAACAGAGCAGAACAGAGCGAAACAGTGCCTAACAGAGCCAAACAATTCCTAACCGGAGCACAGCTGAGCCAAACAGAGCGAAATAGAGCCAAACAGAGTGAAAGAGAGCCGGACAGAGCCATACAGAGCAAAACAGAGCCAAACGGAGCCCAACAGAGCCAAACAGATCGAAACAGAGCACAGCTGAGCCAAACAGAGCAAAACAGAGGCAAACAGAGCCATACAAAGCAAAGCAGAGCAAAACAGAGCCAAACAGAGCAAAACAAAGACATTTAGAGCAAAACATAGGGAATACAGAGCCGAAGAGAGCCAAACAGAGCAAAGCAGATGCAATCATAGCCAAACAAAGCAGAACAGAGACAATCAAAGCAGAACAGTGCCAAACAATGAGAAACAAAGCAAAACAAAGCTAATTAGAGAAAAACATAAGGAACAGAGCCGAACAAAGCCAAACAGAGCAAAGCAGTGCCAAACAGAGCAGAACAGAACAAAACAGAGCCAAACGGAGCAAAACAGAACTGAAGAGATGCAATCAGAGCCAGACAGAGCCAAACAGATCCAAACGGAGCACAACTGAGCCAAACAGAGCGAAATAGTCCCAAACAGAGGCAAATAAATTGAAACAGAGGCGGTCAGAGCCATACAGAGCCAATCAGAGACAAACAGATCAGGACAAAGCCAATCAGAGCCAAGCAGAGCCAAACAGAGCCAAACAGAGCCAAACAGAGCAGAACAAAGCCAATCATAGCCAAACATAGCCAAAAAGATCCAAACAGAGCCAAACAGAGCAAATCAGGGCCAAACAGAACCAAACGGAGCCAAACAGAGCCAAACATAGCCTAACAGAGCCAAACAGAGCCAGGCAGAGCAAAACAGAGGCAAACAGAGTCAAAGAGAGCCAAACAGAACAGAACAGAGACAAACCGAGCAAAGCAAAGCCAAACTAGCACAACAGGTCAAAACAGAGCCAAACAGAGAAAAAAAAGAGACAAACAGACACAAACAGAGCAGAACAAAGCCAATCAGGGCCAAACAGAGCCAAACAGATACGAAAAGAGCCAAACAGAGCCAAACAATGCCAAACAGTGCCAAACAGAGCCAAACAGTGCAAAACAGAGCAACACAGAGCAAAACGAAGCCCAACAGAGACAAACAGATCTAAACAGAGCACAACTGAGCCAAACAGAGCCAAAAAGAGCAAAACTGAGAGTGGCATAGTCAAACAAAGCCAAACGGTGCCGATCAGAACAAACAGTGCAAAACAGAGCCAAACAGAGCCAAACAGAGCAAATCAGGGCCAAACAGAACCAAACGGAGCCAAACAGAGCCAAACATAGCCTAACAGAGCCAAACAGAGCCAGGCAGAGCAAAACAGAAGCAAACAGAGTCAAAGAGAGCCAAACAGAACAGAACAGAGACAAACCGAGCAAAGCAAAGCCAAACTAGCACAACAGGTCAAAACAGAGCCAAACAGAGAAAAAACAGAGACAAACAGACACAAACAGAGCAGAACAAAGCCAATCAGGGCCAAACAGAGCCAAACAGATACGAAAAGAGCCAAACAGAGCCAAACAAAGCCAAACAGTGCCAAACAGAGCAGAACAGAGCCTGGCAAACCCATGCAGAGCAAAACAGAGCAAAACAAAGCCCAACAGAGCCAAACAGATCCAAACACAGCTCAACTGAGCCAAAAAGAGCAAAACCGAGGCAAACATAACCAAACTAAGCAGATCAGAGGCAAACAGAGCCAAACAGAACCAAACAGACACAAACAGCCAAGCAGAGCCAAATAGTGCCAAACAGAGCAAAACAAAGCCCAACAGAGCCAAACAGATCCAAACAGAGCACAACTGAGCCAAACAGAGCTAAACAAAGCAAAACAGAGCGTGGCAGAGTCAAATAAAGCCAAACAGTGCCGAACAGAAACAAACAGAGCAGAATAGAGCCAAGCAGAGCCAAACTGAGTCAAAGAAAGCTAAACAGAACAAATCAGAGCCTGGCAGAGCTAAACAAAGCCAAACAGTGCCGAACAGAAACAAACAGAGCGAAACAGAGCAGAACAGTGCTAAACAGAGCCAAACAAAACCAGAGAGAGCCAAACAGAACAAAACAGAGCGAAGCAGAGCAAAGCAAAGCCAAACAGAGCACAACAGAACAAAACAGAGCCAAACAGAGGCAAACAGAGGCAAACAGAGGCAAACAGAGACAAGCAGAGCCAAATAGCGCCAAACAGAGCAAAACAGATCCTGGCAGAGCCTAACAAAGTGAAACGGTGCTGAACAGAAACAAACAGTGCAAAAACAGAGCAGAACAGAGCCAAACAGAGCCAAACAGAGTCAAGGAGAGCCAAACAGAACAAAATGGAGCCTCGCAGAGCCAAACAATGCCAAACTGTGCCGGACAGAGCCAAACAGAGCGGAACAGAGCAAAACAAAGACCAACAGAGCCAAACAGAGCAAAACAGAAGCAAACATAGCCAAACAAAGCAGAACAGAGACAATCAAAGCAGAACAGTGCCAAACAGTGAGAAACAGAGCAAAACAAAGCTAATTAGAGAAAAAACATAGGGAAACAGAGCCGAACAGATCCAAACAGAGCAAAGCAGAGCCAAACAGAGCACGACAGAACAAAACAGATCCAGACAGAGCAAAACAGAACTGAACAGATGCAATCAGAGCCAGACAGAGCCAAACAGAGCAGAACAGAGCGAAACAGTGCCTAGCAGAGCCAAACAATTCCTAACGGAGCACAGCTGAGCCAAACAGAGCTAAATAGTGCAAAACAGATTGAAAGAGAGCCGGACAGAGCCATACAGAGCAAACAGAGCCACAGAGCCCAACGGAGCCAAACAGATCGAAACGGAGCACAACTGAGCCAAACAGAGCAAAACAGAGGCGAACAGAGCCATACAAAGCAAAGCAGAGCAAAACAGAGCCAAACAGAGCAAAATAAAGACATTTAGAGCAAAACATAGGAAATACAGAGCCGAAGAGAGCCAAACAGAGCAAAGCAGAGCCAAACAGAGCAGAACAGAACAAAACAGAGCCAAACGGAGCAAAACAGAACTGAACAGATGCAATCAGAGCCAGACAGAGCCAAACAGATCCAAACGGAGCACAACTGAGCCAAACAGAGCGAAATAGTCCCAAACAGAGGCAAACAGATTGAAACAGAGGCGGACAGAGCCATTCAGAGCAAAACAGAGAGAAACAGAGCAGGACAAAGCCAATCAGAGCCAAGCAGAGCCAAACAAATCCAAACGGAGCGCAACTGAGCCAAAGAGAGCAAAACAGAGCCAAACAGAGCCAAACAGAGCCAAACAGAGCAGAACAAAGCCAATCAGAGCCAAACAGAGCCAAACAGTTCCAAACAGAGCCAAACAGAGCCAAACAGAGCAAATCAGGGCCAAACAGAACCAAACGGAGCCAAACAGAGCCAAACATAGCCTAACAGAGACAAAGAGAGCCAGGCAGAGCAAAACAGAGGCAAAC
Source organism: Cetorhinus maximus (assembly GCF_964194155.1). Taxonomy (NCBI): domain Eukaryota; kingdom Metazoa; phylum Chordata; class Chondrichthyes; order Lamniformes; family Cetorhinidae; genus Cetorhinus; species Cetorhinus maximus. The sequence continues at coordinate 10,900 of NW_027599933.1, read as the reverse complement.
AGAGTCAAGGAGAGCCAAACAGAACAGAACAGAGACAAACCGAGCAAAGCAAAGCCAAACAGAGCACAACAGGTCAAAACAGAGCCAAACAGAGAAAAAACAGAGACAAACAGAGCCAAACAAAGCAGATCACAGCCAAACGGAGCCAAACAGAACCAAACAGGCACAAACAGAGCCAAGATGTGACAAAGAGGGCCAGACAGACCAAAACAGAGCATCGCAGAACCATACAAAGCCAAAGAGTGCCGAACAGAAACAAACAGAGCACAACTGAGCCAAACAGAGCCAAACAGAGTAAAACAGAGTCAGAGAGAGCCAAACAGAACAAAACAGAGCCAAACAAAGCAAAGCAAACCCAAACAGAGCACAACAGAACAGAAAAGAGCGAAACAGAGCAAAACAGATGAAAACAGAGTGAAACAAAGCAGAACAGAGCCAAACAAAGCAAAACAGAACCAAACAGACACAAACAGCCAAGCAGAGCCAAACAGCGCCAAACAGAGCAGAACAGAGCCTGGCAAACCCATGCAGAGCAAAACAGAGCAAAACAAAGCCCAACAGAGCCAAACAGATCCAAACACAGCTCAACTGAGCCAAAAAGAGCAAAACCGAGGCAAACATAACCAAACTAAGCAGATCAGAGGCAAACAGAGCCAAACAGAACCAAACAGACACAAACAGCCAAGCAGAGCCAAATAGTGCCAAACAGAGCAAAACAAAGCTCAACAGAGCCAAACAGATACAATCAGAGCTCAACTGAGCCAAACAGAGCAAAACCGAGGCAAACAGAAACAAATAAAGCAGAACAGAGCCAAACAGATCCATACAGAGCCAAACAAATCCAATTAGAGCGGAACATAGAGTAACAGAGCCGAACAGAGCCAAACAGAGCAAAGCAGAGCCAAACAGTGCACAACAGAACATAACAGAGCCACACAGAGCAAAATAGAACTGAACAGGTGAAATTAAAGCCAGAGAGAGCCAAACAGAGCAAGACAGAGCGAGACAGAGCCCAACAGAGCCAAACAGATCCAAACGGAGCACAACTGAGCCAAACAGAGCGAAATCGAGCCAAACAGAGCCAAACAGTGTGCAACAGAGCCAGACAGAGCCATACAGAGCAAAACAGAGCCCAACAGAGCCAAACAGATCCAAACGGAGCACAACTGAGCCAAAGAGAGCAAAACAGAGGCAAACAGAGCCAAACAAAACAGAACAAAGCCAAACAGAGCAAAACGAAGCCAATTAGAACAAATCATAGGGAAACAGAGCCGAACAGAGCCAGGCAGACCAAAGCAGAACTGAACACATGCAATCAGAGCCAGACAGAGCCAAACAGAGCAAAAGAGAGTTAAACAGAGCCCAACAGAGCCAAACAGATCCAAGCGGAGCACAACTGAGCCAAACAGAGCCAAACAGAGCTAACCAGAACTGAACAGATGCAATTAGAGCCAGACAGAGCCAAACAGAGCAAAACAGGTAAAACAGAGCCCAGCATAACCAAACAGATCCAAGCGGAGTGCAACTGAGCCAAACAGAGCAAAACAGAGGCAAACAGAGACAAACAAAGCAGAACAGAGCCAAACAGAGCAAAACAAAGCCAATTAGAGCAAAACATAGGGAAACAGAGCCGAACAGAGCCAAACAGAGCAAAGCAGAACTGAACAGATGCAATCAGAGCCAGACAGAGCCAAACAGAGCAAAACAGAGCGAAAAAGAGCCCAACAGAGCCAGGCAGATCCAAACGGAGCACAACTGAGCCAAACAGAGCGAAATAGAGCCAAACTGAGCCAAACAGAGCCAAACAGAGCAGAACAAAGCCAAACAGAACCACACAGAGCCAAGCAGATCCGAATTGAGCCAAACAGAGCCAAACAGAGCCGAACAGAGCCAAACAGAGTCAAAGAGATCCAAACAAAGCGAAAGATAGCCTAACAGAGCCAAACAGAGGCAGACAGAGCAAAACAGAGGCAAACAGAGTCAAAGAGAGCTAAACAGAGCAAAACAGAGCATGGCAGAGCCAAACAAAGCCAAACTGTGCCAAACAAAAACAAACAGAGCAAAGCAGACCGGAACAGTGCCAAACAGAGCCAAGCAGAGTCAGAGAGATCCAAACAGAACAAATCAGGGCCAAACAGAGCAAAGCAAAGGCAAATAGAGCACAACAGAACAGAAAAGAGCCAAACAGAGAAAAACAGAGGCAAACAGAGCCAAACAAAGCACAACAGAGCCAAAAAGAGCCAAACAGAGCCAAGCAGAGCCAAATAGCGCCAAACAGAGCAAAAAAGAGCATGTCAGAACCAAACAAAGCCAAACAGTGCCGAACAGAAACAAACAGAGCAAAAGAGAGCGGAACAGAACCAACCAGAGACAAACAGAGTCATAGAGAGCCAAACAGAACAAATCAGTGATAAAAACAAAAAGCTAAAAGCTACTGCGGATGCTGGAAATCCAAAACAAAAACAGAATTACCTGGAAAAACTCAGCAGGTCTGGCAGCATTGGTGGAGAAGAAATCAGTTAACGTTTTGAGTCTTCATGGCCCTTCGGCAGAACTGAGTATAGTTAGGAGAAAGGTGAAATATAAGCTGGTGTAAGGGGCGGGGAGGCGGGGGGAGAGAGAAGTAGAGGGTGGGATGATTGTGGAGATACGCAAGCAGTGATAGGAGCAGATAATCAAAAGATGTCACAGACAAAAGGATCAAAGAGGTGTTGAAGGTGGTGATATTATCTAAGAAAAGTGCTAATTAAGAATGGAAGACAGGATACTCAAGGTACAGCTCTAGTGGGGATGGGGTGGAAAGACTAACAAAGTTTTAGTTTTAGATAAAAAAAATGGAAATAGGTGGGAAAAGAAGAATCTATATAAATTATTGGGGAAAAAAAGGGAGGGGGGAGAAACGGGGTGGGGATGGGGGGAGGGGGAGTTTAGGATCTAAAATTGTTGAATTCAATATTCAACCTGGAAGGCTGTAAAGTGCCTAGTCGGAAGATGAGGTGCTGTTTCTCCAGTTTGCGTTGGGCTTCACTGGAACAATGCAGCAAGCCAAGGACAGACATGTGGGCAAGAGAACAGGGTGGAGTGTTAAAATGGCAAGCGACAGGGAGGTTTGGGTCTTTCTTGCGGACAGACCGCAGGTGTTCTGAAAAGCGGTCGCCCAGTTTGCGTTTGGTCCCTCCAATGTAGAGGAGACCGCATTGGGAGCAACGAATGCAGTAGACTAAGTTAGGGAAATGCAAGTGAAATGCTGCTTCACTTGAAAGGAGTGTTTGGGCCCTTGGACGGTGAGGAGAGAGGAAGTGAAGGGGCAGGTGTTGCATCTTCTGCGTGGGCATGGGGAGGTGCCATAGGTGGGGGTTGAGGAGTAGGGGGTGATGGAGGAGTGGACCAGGGTGTTCTGGAGGGAACGATCCCTACGGAATGCTGCCAGGGGGGGGTGAAGGGAAGATGTGTTTGGTGGTGGCATCATGCTGGAGTTGGCGGAAATGGCGGAGGATGATCCTTTGAATGCGGAGGCTGGTGGGGTGATAAGTGAGGACAAGGGGGACCCTATCATGTTTCTGGGAAGGAGGAGAAGGCGTGAGGGCGGATGCGCGGGATATGGGCCGGACACGGTTGAGGGCCCTGTCAACGACCGTGGGTGGAAAACCTCGGTTAAGGAAGAAGGAGGACATGTCAGAGGAGCTGTTTTTGAAGATAGCATCATCTGAACAGATGCGATGGAGGCGAAGGAACTGAGAGAATGGGATGGAGTCCTTACAGGAAGCGAGGTGTGAGGAGCTGTAGCCGAGGTAGCTGTGGGAGTCGGTAGGCTTGTAATGGATATTGGTGGACAGTCTATCATCAGAAATTGAGACAGAGAGGTCAAGGAAGGGAAGAGAAGTGTCAGAGATGGACCATGTGAAAATGATGGAGGGGTGGAGATTGGATGCAAAATTAATAAATTTTTCCAGGTCCCGACGAGAGCATGAAGCAGCACTGAAGTAATCATCGATGTACCGGAGAAAGAGTTGTGGGAGGGTGCCGGAGTAGTACTGGAACAAGGAATGTTCCACATACCCCATAAAGAGACAGGCATAGCTGGGGCCCATGCGGGTACCCATAGCCACACCTTTTATTTGGAGGAAGTGAGAGGAGTTAAAGGAGAAATTGTTCAGTGTGAGAACAAGTTCAGCCAGATGGAGGAGAGTAGTGGCGGATGGGGATTGTTCGGGCCTTTGTTCAAGGAAGAAGCTAAGGGCCCTCAGACCATCCTGGTGGGGGATGGAGGTGTAGAGGGATTGGACATCCATGGTGAAGAGGAAGCGGTTGGGGCCAGGGAACTGGAAATTGTTGATGTGACCTTATGTGTCAGACGAATCACGGATGTAGGTGGGAAGGGACTGGACAAGGGGAGAGAGAAGGGAGTCAAGATAACGAGAAATGAGTTCCGTGGGGCAGGAACAGGCTGACACGAACAAGTCGGAGCCTGGCAGAGCCAAGCAATTCCAAACAGTGCCATAAAGGACAAACAGTGCAAAACAGAGCAGAACAGAGCTAAACAGAGTCAAAGAGAGCCAAACAGAACAAGACAGAGCCTGGCAGAGCCAAACAAAGCCAAACATTGCCGAACATAAACAAACAGTGCAAGACAAAGCAGAACAGAGCCAAACAGAGCCAAACAGAGTCAAAGAGAGTCAAACTGAACAAAACAGGGCACAACTGAGTCAAACAGAGCAAAATAGAGCAGAGCAAAGCCAAACAGAGCCAAACAGAACGAAGCACATCCGAACAGAGCCAAACAGAGCCAAACAGAGCAAAACAGGACCAAACAGAGCCAAACAGAGCCAAACAGAGCAAACATAGCCTAACAGAGCCAAAACGAGCCAGGCAGAGCAAAACAGAGGCAAACAGAATCAAAGAGAGCCAAACAGAACAGAGCCAAACCGAGCAACGCAAAGCCAAACAGAGCACAACAGGTCAAAACAGAGCCAAACAGAGAAAAAAACAGAGACAAACAGAGCCAAACAAAGCAGAACAGAGCCAAACGGAGCCAAACAGAACCAAACAGGCAGCAACAGAGACAACATGAGCCCAAGAGAGCCGGACAGACCAAGACAGAGCCTGGCAGAGCCAAACAAAGCCACACATTGCTGAACATAAACAAACAGTGCAAAACAGAGCAGAACAGAGCCAAACAGCCAAACAGATTCAAAGAGAGTCAAACAGAACAGAACGGGGCACAACTGAGTCAAACAGAGCAAAAGAAAGCGAAACAGAGCCAAACAGAGGAAAACAAAGCCAAACAGAGCCAAACAGAGCAAAACAGGTCCAGACAGAGCCAAACAGAGCCAAAGAGAGCGAAACATAGCCTAACAGAGCCAAACAGAGACAGACAGAGCAAAACAGATGCAAACAGAATCAAAGAGAGCCAAACAGAAATAAACCGGGCCAAACAGAGCAAAGCAAAGCCAAACAGAGCGCAACAGAACAAAACAGAGCCAAACAGAGCAAAACAGAGGATAACAGAGCGAAACAATGAAAAACAGAGCCAAACAGAACAGCGGACACAAAGAGAGAAAAGCAGAGCCAAAGAGTGCCAAACAGATGAAAACAGAGCCTGGCAGAGCCGAGCAAAGCCAAACAGAAACAAACAGTGCAAAGCAGAGCAGAACAGAGCCAAACAGAACCAAACAGAGTCAAATAGAGCCAAACAGAATAAGACAGAGCCTGGCAGATCCAAACAAAGCCAAACAGTGGTGATCAAAAACAAACAGAGCAAAAGAGAGCAGAACAGTGCCAAAAAGAGCCAAACAGAGTCAGAGAGAGCCAAACAGAACAAAACAGAGCCAAACAGAGAAAACCAAAACCAAACAGAGCACAACAGAACAAAACAGAGCCAAACAGAGCAAAACAGAATCAAACAGAGCCAAACAAAACAGAACAGAGCCAAACAGAACCAAACAGACACATCGGAGCCAAGCAGAACCAAATTGCGCCGAACAGAAACAAACAGTGCAGAACAGAGCAGAACAGCGCCAAACAGAGCCAAACAGAGTCAAAGAGAGCCAAACAGAACAAAACAGAGCCAAACAGAGAAAACCCAAACCAAACAGAGCACAACAGAACAAAACAGAGCCAAACAGAGCAAAACAGAATCAAACAGAGCCAAACAAAACAGAACAGAGCCAAACAGAACCAAACAGACACATCGGAGCCAAGCAGAACCAAATTGCGCCGAACAGAAACAAACAGTGCAGAACAGAGCAGAACAGCGCCAAACAGAGCCAAACAGAGTCAAAGAGAGCCAAACAGAACAAAACAGAGCCTGGCAGAGCAAAACAAAGCCCAACAGAGCCAAACTGATCCAAACAGAGCACAACGGAGCCAAACAGAGCAGAACAGAGCCAAACAGAGCAGAACAGAGGAAAGCAGATCCAAACAGAGCACAACAGAACAAAACAGAGCCAAACAGAGCAAAACAGAACTTAACAGATGCAATCAGAGCCAGACAGAGCCATACAGAGCAAAACAGAGCGAAACAGAGTCCAACAGGGCCAAACAGATCCAAACGGAGCACAACTGAGCTACACAGAGTTAAATAGAGCCAGAGAGAGCCAAACAGAGCAAAACAGAGCCCAACAGAGCCAAGCAGAACCAAACGGAGTACAACTGAGCCAAACAGAGCAAAGCAGAGCCCAACATAGCCAAACAGATCCAAACGGAGCACAACTGAGCCAAACAGAGTTAAATAGAGCCAAAGAGAGCCAAACAGAGTGAAACAGAGCCGGACAGAACCATACAGAGCAAAACAGAGCGAAACCGGGCCCAACAGAGCCAAACAGATCCAGACGGAGCACAACTGAGCGAAAAAGAGCAAAACCGAGGGAAACAGAGCCAAACAAAGTGAAACAGAGCCAAACGGAGCCAAAAAGAGCAAAACAAAGCCAATTAGAGCCAAACATAGGGAAACAGAGCCGAACAGAGCCAAACAGAGCACAACAGAACAAAACAGAACCAAACAGAGCAAAACAGAACTGAACAGATGCAATCAGAGCCAGAGAGAGCCAAACAGAGCAAAACAGAGCCCAACATAGCCAAACAGATCCAAACAGAGCACAATTCAGCCAAACAGAGCGAAATAGAGCCACACAGAGCCAAACAGAGTGAAGCAGAGCCGGACAGAGCCATACAGAGCAACCAGAGTGAAACAGAGCCCAACAGAGCCGAAAAGATCCAAACGGAGCACAACTGAGCAAAACGGAGCAAAACAGAGCCATACAGAGACAAACAGAGCGAAACAGAGCCAAGTCGAGCAGACCAAAGCCAAACACAGCCAAACAGAGCCAAACAGATCCGAACAGAGCCAAACAGTGCCAAACAGAGCCAAACACAGCAAAACAGGGCCAAACAGAGCCAAACAGAGCGAAACATAGCCTAACAGAGCCAAACAGAGCCAGGCAGAGCAAAACAGAGGCAAACAGCGTCAAAGAGAGCCAAACAGAACACAACAGAGCCAAACAGTGCAAAGCAAAGCACAAAAAACAGAGCACAACAGGTCAAAACGGAGCCAAACAGAGAAAAAAACAGAGACAAACAGAGCCAAACAAAGCAGAACAGAGCCAAACAGAACCAAACAGGCACAAACAGAGCTAAGATGAGCCAATGAGAGCCAGACAGAACTTAACAGAAACTGGCAGAGCCATACAAAGCCAAAAAGTACCGAACAGAAAGAAACAGAGCAGGACAGAGCAAAACAGAGCCAAACAGCGTCAAAGAGAGCGAAACAGAACAAAACAGAGCCTGGCAGAGCCAAACAAAGCCAAACAGTGCCGTACAAAAACAAATAGGGCAAAAGAGAGCAGAACAGTGCCAAACAGAGCCAAACAGAGTCAGAGAGAGCCTAACAGAACAAAACAGAGCAAAACAGAGCAAAAGAGTGGCAAACAAAGCCAAACAAAGCAGAACAGAGCCAAACAGAGCAAAGCAGAGCCCTACAGAGCACAACAGAACAAAACAGAGCCAAACAGAGCAAAACAGAACTGAACAGATGCAATCAGAGCCATACAGAGCCAAACAGAGCAAAACATAGCGAAACAGAGCCACACAGAGTGAAACAGAGCTGGACAGAGCCATACAGAGCACAAGAGCGAAACAGAGCCCAACAGAGCCAAACAGGTCCATACAGTGCACAACTGAACCAAACAGAGCAAAGCAGAGCCAGACAGAGCCAAACAGTGCCAAAAAGAGCGAAACAGAGCCAAACAGAGCAGAACAAAGCCAAACAGAGCGAAACAGAGCCAAGCAGATCCGAACAGAACCAAACAGAGCTAAACAGAGCCAAACGGAGGAAAACAGGGACAAACAGAGTCAAAGAGAGCGAAACAGAACAGAACAGAGCCAAACCGAGCAAAGCAAAGCCAAACAGAGCACAACAGGTCACAACAGAGCCAAACAGAGAAAAAACAGAGCCAAACAGAGCCAAACAAAGCAGAACAGAGCCAAACGGAGCCAAACAGAACCAGTCAGGCACAAACTGAGCCAAGATGAGCCAAAGAGAGCCAGACAGACCAAAACAGAGCCTGGCAGAGCCAAACAAAGCCAAACAGTGCTGAACAGAAACAAACAGAGCAGAACAGAGACAAACAGATCCAAACAGAGTCAAAGAGTGTGGAACAGAACAAAACAGAGCCTAGCAGAGCCAAACAAAGCCAAACCGTGACGAACAAAAACAAACAGAGCAAAACAGAGTGGAACAGTGCCAAACAGAGCCAAGCAGAGTCAAAGAGAGCCAAACAGAACAAAACAGGGCTAAAGAGAGCAAACAAAGCCAAGCAGAGCACAACAGAACACAAAAGAGCCAAACAGAGCAAAACAGAGGCAAACAGAGCCAAACAAAACAGAACAGAGCCAAAAAGAGCCAAACAGAACCAAACAGACACAAACAGAGCCAAGTAGAGCCAAATGGCGCCAAACAGAGCAAAGCAGAGCATGGCAGAGCCAAACAAAGCCAAACAGTGCCAAACAAAAACAAACATTGCAAAACAGAGCAAAACAGAGCCAAACAGAGTCAAAGAGAGCCAAACAGAACAAGACAGAGCCTGGCAGAGCCAAACAAAGCCAAACATTGCCGAACATAAACAAACAGTGCAAAACAGAGCAGAACAGAGCCAAACAGAGTAAAAGAGAGTCAAACAGATAAAACAGGGCACAACAGAGTCAAACAGAGCAACATAGAGCAGAGCAAAGCGAAACAGAGCCAAACAGAGCCAAGCAGATCCGAACAGAGCCAAAAAGTGCCAAACAGAGCAAAACAGGATGACAAAGAGCCAAACAGAGCCAAACAGAGCCAAACATAGCCTAACAGAGCCAAACAGAGCGAGGCAGAGCAAAACAGAGGCAAAGAGAGCCAAACAGAGTCAAAGAGAGTCAAACAGAACAAATCAGGGCACAACTCAGTCAAACAGAACAAAACAGAGCCAAACAGAGCAAAACAGTGGAAAACAGAGTGAAACAATGCAAAACAGAGCCAAACAGAACAGCGGACACAAACAGAGCCAACCAGAGCCAAAGAGAGCCAAACAGAACAAATCAGAGCCCGGCAGAGCCAAGCAAAGCCAAACCGTGCCAAACAAAAACAAACAGTGCAAAACAGAGCGGAACAGAGCCAAACAGAGCCAAGCAGAGTCAAAGAAAGGCGAACAGAACAAGACAGAGCCTGGCAGATCCAAACAAAGCCAAACAGTGCTGAACATAAACAAACAGTGCAAAACAGAGCAGAACAGAGCCAAGCAGAGTCAGAGAGAGCCAAACAGAACAAAACAAATCCAAACAGAGAAAACCAAAACCAAACAGAGCACAACAGAACAGAACAGAGCCACACTGAGCAAAACAGAGGCAAACAGAGCCAAATAAAGCAGAACAGAGCCAAACAGAGCCAAACAGAACCAAACAGACACAACAGATCCAAGCAGAGCCAAAAGGCGCCGAACAGAAACAAACAGTGCAAAACAGAGAAGAACAGCGCCAAACAGAGACAAACAGAGTCAAAGAGAACGAAACGGAACAAAACAGAGCCTTGCAGAGCAAAACAAAGCCCAATAGAGCCAAACAGATCCAAACAGAGCACAACTGAGCCAAACAAAGCCAAACAGATCCAAACATAGCGCAACAGAGCCGAACAGAGCCAAATAGAGCAAAGCAGAGCCAAGCAGAGCACAACAGAACAAAACAGAGCCACACAGAGCAATACAGAACTGAACAGATGCAATCAGAGCCAGACAGAGCCAAAGAGAGCAAAACAGAGCGAAGCAGAGCCCAACAGAGCCAAACAGATCCAAACGGTGCACAACTGAGCCAAACAGAGCAAGACAGAGCCAAACAGATCCAAACAGAGCGAAACAGAGCCGAACAGAGCCATACAGAGCAACAAGGCGCCACCCAGAGCCAAACAGAACCAAACAGATCCAAACAGAGCCAAACAGATACAAACAGTGCAAAACAAATCCAAACAGAGCCAAACATAGCGAAACAGTGCCGAACAAAGAAAAACAGAGCAAAGCAGATCCAAACAGAGCACAACAGAACAAAATAGAGCCAAACAGAGCAAAACACAACGGTACAGATGCAATCAGACCCGGACAGAGCGAAACCGAGCAAAACAGAGCACAACAGAGCCTAGCAGAGCAGAAAAGAGCCAAACAGAGCCAAACAGAGTTAAAGAGAGCCGAAACGAACAAAGCAAAGGCAAACAGATCCAAACAAAGCAGAACAGAGGCAACCAGAGCAAAACAAAGCCAAACAGAGCCCAACAGAGCACAACAGAACAAAACAGAGCCAAACAGAGGTAAACAGTGTCAAAGAGAGCCAAGCAGAGCAAAACAGATCCAACAGGGCAAAACAAAGCCAAGCAGAGCACAAC
>NW_027599932.1:0-20105 GCF_964194155.1 Cetorhinus maximus | reverse complement strand
TCAGTCACACTGGATTCTCACCTCTCTGGCTCTCAGTCACACTGGATTCTCACCCTCTCTGCCACTCAGTCACACTGGATTCTCACCCTCTCTGCCTCACAGTCACACTGGATTCTCACCCTCTCTGGCTCTCAGGCACACTGGATTTACACCATCTCTGGCTCTCAGTCACGATGGATTCTCACCCTCTCTGCCTCTCAGTCATACTGGATTCTCACCCGCTCTGGCTCTCAGTCACACGGGATTCTCACCGTCTCTGCCTCTCAGTCACACTGGATTCTCACCCTCCTCTGGCTCTCAGTCACACTGGATTCTCACCCTCTCTGCCTCTCAGGTACACTGCATTCTCACCCTCTCTGGCTCTCAGTCACACTGGATTCTCACCCTCTCTGCCTCTCAGTCACACAGGATTCTCACCCTCTCTGGCTCTCAGGCAGACTGGATTCTCACCCTCTCTGCTCTCAGTCACACTGGATTCTCACCCTCTCTGCCTCTCATTCACTCTGATTCTCACCCTCTCTGGCTCTCAGTCACATTGGATTCTCACCCTCTCTGGCACTCAGTCACACTGGATTCTCACCCTCTCTGGCTCTCAGTCACGCTGGATTCTCATCATCTCTGGCTCTCAGTAACGCTGGATTCTCACCCTCTCTGGATCTCAGTCACGCTGGATTCTCACCTTCTCTGGCTCTCAGTCACAATGGATCCTCACCCTCACTGCCTGTCAGTCACACTGGATTCACACCCTCTCTGGCACTCAGTCGCACTGGATTCTCACCCTCTCTGGTTCTCAGTCGCACTGGAATCTCACCCTCTCTGCCTCTCAGACACACTGGATTCTCACCCTCCCTGCCTCTCAGTCACACTGGATTTTCACCCTCTCTGCCTCTCAGTCACAGTGGATTCTCACCCTCTCTGCCTCTCAGTCACACTGGATTCTCACCCTCTCTGGCTCTCAGGCACACTGGATTCTCACCATCTCTGGCTCTCAGTCACAATGGATTCTCACCCTCTCTGCCTCTCAGTCATACTGGATTCGCACCATCTCTGGCTCTCAGTCACACTGGATTCTCACCCCTCTCTGCCTCTCAGTCACGTTGGATTCTCACCCTCTCTGGCACTCAGTCACACTGGATTCTCACCCTCTCTGGCTCTCAGTCACGCTGGATTCTCACCATCTCTGGCTCTCAGTAACGCTGGATTCTCACCCTCTCTGGATCTCAGTCACGCTGGATTCTCACCCTCTCGGCTCTCAGTCACAATGGATTCTCACCCTCTCTGCCTCTCAGTCACACTGGATTCTCCCTCTCTGCCTTTCAGTCACACTGGATTCCTCACTCTCTCTGGCTCTCAGGCACACTGGATTTTCACCCTCTCTGCCTCTCAGTCACACTGGATTCTCACCCTCTCTGTCTCTCAGTCACACTGGATTCTCACCCTCTCTGGCTCTCAGTCACACTGGATTCTCACCCTCTCTGGCTCTCAATCACACTGGATTCTCACCCTCTCTGGCTCTCAGTCACACTGGATTCTCACCCTCTCTGGCTCTCAGGCACACTGGATTATGACCCTCTCTGGCTCTCAGTCACACTGGATTCTCACCCTCTCTGACTGTCAGTCACACTGGATTCTCACCCTTTCTGGCTATCAGTCACACTGGATTCTCACCCCCTCTGCCTCTCAGTCACTCTGGAATCTCACCCGCTCTGGCTCTCAGTCACACTGGATTCTCACCCTCTCTGGCTCTCAGTCATACTGGATTCTCACCCTCTCTGGCTCTCAGTCACACTGGATTCTCACCCTCTCTGGCTTTCAGTCACGCTGGTTTCTCACTCTCTCTGGCTCTCAGTCACACTGGATTCTCACCATCTCTGGCTCTCAGTCACGCTGGATTCTCACCCTCTCTGGCTCTCAGTCACGCTGGATTCTCACCCTCTCTGGCTCTCAGTAACACTGGCTTCTCACCCTCTCTGGCTCTCAGTCACACTAGATTCTCACCCTCTCTGACTCTCAGTCACACTGGATTCTCCCCCATTGTGCCTCTCAGTCACACTGGATTCCCACCCTCTCTGGCCTCTCAGTCACACTGGATTCTCACCCTCTCTGGCTCTTGCGGTACACTGCATTCTCACCATCTCTGGCTCTCAGGCACACTGATCTCACCCTCTCTGCCTCTCAGTCACACTGGATTCACCTCTCTGCCTCTCAGTCACACTGGATTCTCACCCTCTCTGGCTCTCAGGCACACTGGATTCCTCACCATCTCTGCCTCTGAGTCACACTGGATTGTCACCCTCTCTGGCTCTCAGTCACACTGGATTCTCACCCTCTCTGGCTCTGAGGTACACTGCATTCTCACCCTCTCTGGATCTCAGTCACACTGGTTCTCACCCTCTCTGCCTCTCAGTCACACAGGATTCTCACCTCTCTGGCTCTCAGGCAGACTGGATTCTCACCCTCTCTGCCTCTCAGTCACACTGGATTCTCACCCTCTCTGCCTCTCATTCACTCTGGATTTCACCCGCTCTGTCTCTCCAGTCACATTGGATTCTCACCCTCTCTGGCACTCAGTCACACTGGATTCTCACCCTCTCTGGCTCTCAGTCACGCTGGATTCTCACCTTCTCTGGCTCTCAGTAACGCTGGATTCTCACTCTCTCTGGATCTCAGTCACGCTGGATTCTCACCCACTCTGGCTCTCAGTCACAATGGATCCTCACCCTCTCTGCCTGTCAGTCACACTGGATCTCACCCTCTCTGGCTCTCAGTCACACTGATTTTCACCCTCTCTGCCTCTCAGTCACACAGGATTCTCAACCTCTCTGCCTCTCAGTAACACTGGATTCTCACCCTCTCTGCCTCTCAGTAACACTGGATTCTAACCTCTGCCTCTCAGTCACACTGGATTCTCAAACTCTCGGTCTCTCCGTCACACTGGATTCTCACCCTCTCTGCCTCTCAGTCACACTGGATTCTCACCCTCTCTGGCTCTCAGTCACACTGGATTCTCACCCTCTCTGTCTCTCAATCACACTGGATTCTCACCCTCTCTGCTCTCAGTCACACTGGATTCTCACCCTCCCTGGCTCTCAGGCACACCTGGATTCTCACGCTCTCTGCCTCTCAGTCACACTGGATTCTCAGCCTCTCTGGCTCTCAGTCACACTGGATTCTCACTCTCTCTGGCTCTCAGTCACACTGGATTCTCACCCTCTCTGGCTCTCAGTCACACTGGATTCTCACACTCTCTGCCTCTCAGTCACACTGGATTCTCACCTCTCTGGCTCTCAGGCACACTGGATTCTCACCCTCTCTGCCTCGCAGTCACACTGGATTCTCACCCTCTCTGGATCTCAGTCACACTGGATTCTCACATTCTCTGCCTCTCAGTCACACTGGACTCTCCCCTCTCCGGCTCTCAGGCACGCTGGATTCTCACCCTCTCTGGCTCTCAGTCACACTGGATTCTCACCCTCTCTGTCTCTCAGTCACACTGGATTCTCACCTTCTCTGGCTCTCAGTCACAATGGATTCTCACCCTCTCTGCCTCTCAGTCACACTGGATTCTCACCCTCTCTGCCTCTCAGTCACACTGGATTCTCACCCTCTCTGGCAATCAGGCACACTGGATTCTCACCCTCTCTGGCTCTCAGTCACACTGGATTCTCACCCTCTCTGGCAATCAGGTACACTGGATTTTAACCCTCTCTGCCTCTCAGTCACACTGGATTCTCACCCTCTCTGGGATCTCAGGCACACTGGATTATGACCCTCTCTGGCTCTCAGTCACATTGGATTCTCACCCTCTCTGCCTCTCAGGCACACTGGATTCTCACCCTCTCTGGCTCTCAGGCACACTGGATTCTCACCCTCTCTGACTGTCAGTCACACTGGATTCTCACCCTTTCTGGTTTATCAATCACACTGGATTCTCACCCCCTCCTGCCTCTCAGTCACTCTGGAATCTCACCCGCTCTGGCTCTCAGTCAAACTGGATTCTCACCCTCTCTGGCTCTCAGTCACACTGGATTCTCACCTTCTTGGCTCTCAGTCATACTGGATTCTCACCCTCTCTGGCTCTCAGTCACACTGGATTCTCACCCTCTCTGGCTTTCAGTCACGCTGGTTTCTCACCCTCTCTGGCTCTCAGTCACACTGGATTCTCACCATCTCTGGCTCTCAGTCACGCTGGATTCTCACCCTCTCAGGCTCTCAGTCACGCTGGATTCTCACCCTCTCTGGCTCTCTGTCACACTAGATTCTCACCCTCTCTGACTCTCAGTCACACTGGATTCTCCCCCATTGTGCCTCTCAGTCACACTGGATTCTCACCCTCTCTGCCTCTCAGTCACACTGGATACTCACCCTCTCTGCCTCTCAGTCACACCTGGACTCTCACCCTCTCTGCCACTCAGTCACACTGGAAGCTCACCCTCTCTGCCTCTCAGTCACACTGGATTCTCACCCTCTCTGCCTCTCAGACACACTGGATTCTCACCCTCCCTGCCTCTCAGTTACACTGGATTCTCACCACCTCAGTCACAATGGATTCTCACCCCCTCAGTCACAATGGATTCTCACCATCGCTGGCTCTCAGTCATGCTGGATTCTCACCCTCTCTGTCTCTCACTCACACTGGATTATTACTCTCTCTGTCATGCTGGATTCTCACCCTCTCTGGCTCTCAGTCACACTGGACTCTCACCCTCTCAGGCTCTCAGTCACACTGTATTCTCACCCTCTCTGCCTCTCAGTCAAACTGGATTCTCACCCTCTCTGCCTCTCAGTCACGCTGGATTCTCACCCTCTCTGCCTCTCAGTCACGCTGGATTCTCACCCTGGCTGGCTCTCTGTCATGCTGGATTATCACCCTCTCTGGCTTCTCAGTCACTCTGGATTCTCACCCTCTCAGGCTCTCAGTCACACTGGATTCTCACCCTCTCTGGCTCTCAGTCACACTGGATTCTCATCCTCTCTGCCTCACAGTCACACTGGATTCTCACCCTCTCTGGCTCTCAGCAACACTGGATTCTCACCCTCTCTGCCTCTCAGTCACACTGGATTCTCACCCTCTCTGCCTCTCAGTCACACTGGATTCTCACCCTCTCTGGCTCTCAGGCACACTGGATTCTCACCCTCTCTGCCTCTCAGTCACATTGGATTCTCACCCTCTCTGGCTCTCAGTCACACTGGATTCTCACCCTCTCTGGCTCTCAGTCACACTGGATTCTCACCCTCTCTGCCACTCAGTCACACTGGATTCTCACCCTCTCTGCCTCACAGTCACACTGGATTCTCACCCTCTCTGGCTCTCAGGCACACTGGATTTACACCATCTCTGGCTCTCAGTCACACTGGATTCTCACCCTCTCTGGCTCTCAGGCACACTGGATTTACACCCTCTCTGCCTCTCAGTCACACTGGATTCTCACCCTCTCTGCCTCTCATTCACTCTGGATTCTCACCCTCTCTGGCTCTCAGTCACATTGGATTCTCACCCTCTCTGGCACTCAGTCACACTGGATTCTCACCCTCTCTGGCTCTCAGTCACGCTGGATTCTCATCATCTCTGGCTCTCAGTAACGCTGGATTCTCACCCTCTCTGGATCTCAGTCACGCTGGAATTCTCACCTTCTCTGGCTCTCAGTCACAATGGATCCTCACCCTCACTGCCTGTCAGTCACACTGGATTCACACCCTCTCTGGCACTCAGTCGCACTGGATTCTCACCCTCTCTGGTTCTCAGTCGCACTGGAATCTCACCCTCTCTGCCTCTCAGACACACTGGATTCTCACCCTCCCTGCCTCTCAGTCACACTGGATTTTCACCCTCTCTGCCTCTCAGTCACAGTGGATTCTCACCCTCTCTGCCTCTCAGTCACACTGGATTCTCACCCTCTCTGGCTCTCAGGCACACTGGATTCTCACCATCTCTGGCTCTCAGTCACAATGGATTCTCACCCTCTCTGCCTCTCAGTCATACTGGATTCGCACCATCT
This sequence comes from Cetorhinus maximus, assembly GCF_964194155.1. Lineage (NCBI taxonomy): Eukaryota > Metazoa > Chordata > Chondrichthyes > Lamniformes > Cetorhinidae > Cetorhinus > Cetorhinus maximus. Next base: position 14,106 of record NW_027599932.1, on the reverse strand, counting down.
CTGGCTCTCAGTCACACTGGATTCTCACCCTCTCTGCCTCTCAGTCACGTTGGATTCTCACCCTCTCTGGCACTCAGTCACACTGGATTCTCACCCTCTCTGGCTCTCAGTCACGCTGGATTCTCACCATCTCTGGCTCTCAGTAACGCTGGATTCTCACCCTCTCTGGATCTCAGTCACGCTGGATTCTCACCCTCTCGGGCTCTCAGTCACAATGGATTCTCACCCTCTCTGCCTCTCAGTCACACTGGATTCTCCCTCTCTGCCTTTCAGTCACACTGGATTCTCACTCTCTCTGGCTCTCAGGCACACTGGATTTTCACCCTCTCTGCCTCTCAGTCACACTGGATTCTCACCCTCTCTGTCTCTCAGTCACACTGGATTCTCACCCTCTCTGGCTCTCAGTCACACTGGATTCTCACCCTCTCTGGCTCTCAATCACACTGGATTCTCACCCTCTCTGGCTCTCAGTCACACTGGATTCTCACCCTCTCTGGCTCTCAGGCACACTGGATTATGACCCTCTCTGGCTCTCAGTCACACTGGATTCTCACCCTCTCTGACTGTCAGTCACACTGGATTCTCACCCTTTCTGGCTATCAGTCACACTGGATTCTCACCCCCTCTGCCTCTCAGTCACTCTGGAATCTCACCCGCTCTGGCTCTCAGTCACACTGGATTCTCACCCTCTCTGGCTCTCAGTCATACTGGATTCTCACCCTCTCTGGCTCTCAGTCACACTGGATTCTCACCCTCTCTGGCTTTCAGTCACGCTGGTTTCTCACTCTCTCTGGCTCTCAGTCACACTGGATTCTCACCATCTCTGGCTCTCAGTCACGCTGGATTCTCACCCTCTCTGGCTCTCAGTCACGCTGGATTCTCACCCTCTCTGGCTCTCAGTAACACTGGCTTCTCACCCTCTCTGGCTCTCAGTCACACTAGATTCTCACCCTCTCTGACTCTCAGTCACACTGGATTCTCCCCCATTGTGCCTCTCAGTCACACTGGATTCCCACCCTCTCTGCCTCTCAGTCACACTGGATTCTCACCCTCTCTGGCTCTGCGGTACACTGCATTCTCACCATCTCTGGCTCTCAGGCACACTGATTCTCACCCTCTCTGCCTCTCAGTCACACTGGATTCTCACCCTCTCTGCCTCTCAGTCACACTGGATTCTCACCCTCTCTGGCTCTCAGGCACACTGGATTCTCACCATCTCTGCCTCTGAGTCACACTGGATTGTCACCCTCTCTGGCTCTCAGTCACACTGGATTCTCACCCTCTCTGGCTCTGAGGTACACTGCATTCTCACCCTCTCTGGATCTCAGTCACACTGGTTCTCACCCTCTCTGCCTCTCAGTCACACAGGATTCTCACCCTCTCTGGCTCTCAGGCAGACTGGATTCTCACCCTCTCTGCCTCTCAGTCACACTGGATTCTCACCCTCTCTGCCTCTCATTCACTCTGGATTCTCACCCGCTCTGTCTCTCAGTCACATTGGATTCTCACCCTCTCTGGCACTCAGTCACACTGGATTCTCACCCTCTCTGGCTCTCAGTCACGCTGGATTCTCACCTTCTCTGGCTCTCAGTAACGCTGGATTCTCACTCTCTCTGGATCTCAGTCACGCTGGATTCTCACCCACTCTGGCTCTCAGTCACAATGGATCCTCACCCTCTCTGCCTGTCAGTCACACTGGATTCTCACCCTCTCTGGCTCTCAGTCACACTGGATTTTCACCCTCTCTGCCTCTCAGTCACACAGGATTCTCACCCTCTCTGCCTCTCAGTAACACTGGATTCTCACCCTCTCTGCCTCTCAGTAACACTGGATTCTAACCCTCTCTGCCTCTCAGTCACACTGGATTCTCAAACTCTCGGTCTCTCCGTCACACTGGATTCTCACCCTCTCTGCCTCTCAGTCACACTGGATTCTCACCCTCTCTGGCTCTCAGTCACACTGGATTCTCACCCTCTCTGTCTCTCAATCACACTGGATTCTCACCCTCTCTGGCTCTCAGTCACACTGGATTCTCACCCTCCCTGGCTCTCAGGCACACTGGATTCTCACGCTCTCTGCCTCTCAGTCACACTGGATTCTCAGCCTCTCTGGCTCTCAGTCACACTGGATTCTCACTCTCTCTGGCTCTCAGTCACACTGGATTCTCACCCTCTCTGGCTCTCAGTCACACTGGATTCTCACACTCTCTGCCTCTCAGTCACACTGGATTCTCACCCTCTCTGGCTCTCAGGCACACTGGATTCTCACCCTCTCTGCCTCGCAGTCACACTGGATTCTCACCCTCTCTGGATCTCAGTCACACTGGATTCTCACATTCTCTGCCTCTCAGTCACACTGGACTCTCCCCCTCTCCGGCTCTCAGGCACGCTGGATTCTCACCCTCTCTGGCTCTCAGTCACACTGGATTCTCACCCTCTCTGTCTCTCAGTCACACTGGATTCTCACCTTCTCTGGCTCTCAGTCACAATGGATTCTCACCCTCTCTGCCTCTCAGTCACACTGGATTCTCACCCTCTCTGCCTCTCAGTCACACTGGATTCTCACCCTCTCTGGCAATCAGGCACACTGGATTCTCACCCTCTCTGGCTCTCAGTCACAATGGATTCTCACCCTCTCTGCCTCTCAGTCACACTGGATTCTCACCCCCTCTGCCTCTCAGTCACACTGGATTCTCAACCTCTCTGGCGCTCAGTCACAATGGATTCTCACCCTCTCTGCCTCTCAGTCATACTGGATTCTCACCCTCTCTGGCTCTCAGTCACACTGGAGTCTCACCCACTCTGCCTCTCAGTCACACTGGATTGTCACGCTCTCTGGCTCTCAGTCACACTGGATTCTCACCCTCTCTGGCTCTGAGGTACAATGCATTCTCACCATCTCCGGCTCTCAGTCACACAGGTTCTCACCCTCTCTGCCTCTCAGTCACACAGGATTCTCACCCTCTCTGGCTCTCAGGCAGACTGGATTCCCACCCTCTCTGCCTCTCAGTCACACTGGATTCTCACACTCTCTGCCTCTCAGTCACACTGGATTCTCACCCTCTCTGCCTCTCAGTCACACTGGATTCTCACCCTCTCTGGCTATCAGGCACACTGGATTCTCACCCTCTCTGGCTCTCAGTCACAATGTATTCTCACCCTCTCTGCCTCTCAGTCACACTGGATTCTCACCCTCTCTGGCTCTCAGTCACACTGGATTCTCACCCTCCCTGGCTCTCAGTCACACTGGATTCTCACACTCTCTGCCTCTCAGTCACACTGGATTCTCATCCTCTCTGGCTCTCAGTCACACTGGATTCTCACCCTCTCTGCCTCTCAGTCACACTGGATTCTCACCCTCTCTGCCTCTCAGTCACACTGGATTCTCACCCTCTCTGCCTCTCAGTCACACTGGATTCTCACCCTCTCTGGCTCTCAGTCACAATGGATTCTCACCCTCTCTGGCTCTCAGTCACACTGGATTCTCACCCTCTCTGGTTCTCAGTCACACTGGAATCTCACCCTCTCAGTCACGCTGGATTCTCAACCTCCCTGGCTCTCAGTCACACTGGATTCTCACCCTCTCTGGCTCTCAGTCACACTGGATTCTCACCCTCTCTGGCTCTAAGTCACACTGGATTCTCACCCTCCTTGGCTATCAGTCACACTGGATTCTCACCCTCTCTGGCTCTCAGGCACACTGGATTCTTACCCTCTCTGCCTCTCAGTCACACTGAATTCTCACCCTCTCTGGCTCTCAGTCACACTGGATTCTCACCCTCTCTGCCTCGCAGTCATACTGGATTCTCACCCTCTCTGGATCTCAGTCACACTGGATTTTCACGTTCTCTGCCTCTCAGTCACACTGGATTCTCCCTCTCTGCCTCTCAGTCACACTGGATTCTCACCCTCTCCGGCTCTCAGTCACACTGGTTTCTCACCCTCTCTGGCTCACAGTCACACTGGATTCTCACCCTCTCTGCCTCTCAGTCACACTGGATTCTCATCCTCTCTGGCTCTCAGTCACACTGGATTCTCATCCTCTCTGCCTCTCAGTCACACTGGATTCTCACCCTCTCTGGCACTCAGTCACACTGGATTCTCACCCTCTCTGCCTCTCAGTCACACTGGATTCTCACCCTCTCTGCCTCTCAGTCACACTGGATTCTCACCCTCTCTGGCTATCAGGCACACTGGATTCTCACCCTCTCTGGATCTCAGTCACAACGGATTCTCACCCTCTCTGCCTCTCAGTCACACCGGATTCTCACCCTCTCTGGCTCTCAGTCACACTGGATTCTCACCCTCTCTGCCTCTCAGTCACACTGGATTCTCACCCTCTCTGCCTCTCAGGCACACTGGACTATCACCCTCTCTGGCTCTCAGTCACACTGGATTCTCAACCTCTCTGCCTCTCAGTCACACTGGATTCTCACCCTCTCTGGCTCTCAGTCACACTGGATTCTCACCCTCTCTGCCTCTCAGTCACACTGGATTCTCACCCTCTCTGGCTCTCAGTCACACTGGATTCTCACCCTCTCTGCCTCGCAGTCACACTGGATTCTCACCCTCTATGGATCTCAGTCACACTGGATTCTCACGTTATCTGACTCTCAGTCACACTGGATTCTCCCTCTCTGCCTCTCAGTCACACTGGAGTCTCACCCTCTCCGGCTCTCAGGCACACTGGATTATTAACCCTCTCTGCCTCTCAGTCACACTGGATTCTCACCCTCTCTGTCTCTCAGTCACACTGGAATCTCACCCTCTCTGGCTCTCAGTCACACTGGATTCTCACCTTCTCTGCCTCTCAGTCACACTGGATTCTCATCCTCTCTGGCTCTCAGTCACACTGGATTCTCACCCTCTCTGCCTCTCAGTCACACTGGATTCTCACCCTCTCTGCCTCTCAGTCACACTGGATTCTCACCCTCTCTGCCTCTCAGTCACACTGGATTCTCACCCTCTCTGCCTCTCAGTCACACTGGATTCTCACCCTCTCTGGCTATCAGGCACACTGGATTCTCACCCTCTCTGGCTCTCAGTCACAATGGATTCTCACCCTCTCTGCCTCTCAGTCACACTGGATTCTCACCCTCTCTGGCTCTCAGTCACACTGGATTCTCACCCTCTCTGCCTCTCAGTCACACTGGATTCTCACCCTCTCTGCCTCTCAGGCACACTGGATTATCACCCTCTCTGGCTCTCAGTCACACTGGATTCTCACCCTCTCTGCCTGTCAGTCACACTGGATTCTCACCCTCTCTGGCTATCAGTCACACTGGATTCTCACCCCCTCTGCCTCTCAGTCACTCTGGAATCTCACCCGCTCTGCCTCTCAGTCACACTGGATTCTCACCCTCTCTGGCTCTCAGTCACACTGGATTCTCACCCTCTCTGGCTCTCAGTCACGCTGGATTCTCACCCTCTCTGGCTTTCAGTCTCACTGGTTTCTCACCCTCTCTGGCTCTCAGTCACGCTGGATTCTCACCATCTCTGGCTCTCAGTCATGCTGGATTCACACCCTCACTGGCTCTCATTCACGCTGGATTCTCACCCTCTCTGGCTCTCAGTAACACTGGCTTCTCACCCTCTCTGGCTCTCAGTCACACTAGATTCTCACCCTCTCTGACTCTCAGTCACACTGGATTCTCACCCTCTCTGTCTCTCAGTCACACTGAATTCTCACCATCTCTGCCACTCAGTCACACTGGAATCTCACCCTCTCTGCCTCTCAGTCACAATGGATTCTCACCCTCTCTGCCTCTCAGACACACTGGATTCTCACCCTCCCTGCCTCTAAGTTACACTGGATTCTCAGCACCTCAGTCACAATGGATTCTCACCCCTTCAGTAACAATGGATTCTCACCATCGCTGGCTCTCAGTCATGCTGGATTCTCACCCTCTCTGGCACTCAATCACACTGGATTATTACTCTCTCTGTCATGCTGGATTCTCACCATCTCTGGCACTCAGCCACACTGGATTCTCACCCTCTGAGGCTCTCAGTCACACTGGATTCTCGCCCTCTCTGGCTCTGAGTCACACTGGATTCTCCGCCTCTCTGCCTCTCAGTCACACTGGATTCTCACCCTCTCTGGCTCTCAGTCACAATGGATTCTCACCCTCTCTGCCTCTCAGTCATACTGGATTCTCACCCTCTCTGGCTCTCAGTCACACTGGATTCTCACCATTTCTGGTTCTCAGTCACACTGGATTATCACCCTCTCTGGCTCTCAGTCACACTGGATTCTCACCCTCTCTGGCTCTCAGTCACACTGGATTCTCACCATCTCTGGCTCTCAGTCACGCTGGATTCTCACCCTCTCTGGATCTCAGTCACGCTGGATTCTCACCCTCTCTGGCTCTCAGTCACAATGGATTCTCACCCTCTGTGCCTGTCAGTCACACTGGATTCTCACCCACTCTGGCTCTCGGTCACACTGGATTCTCAGCATCTCTGGCTCTCAGTCGCACTGGAATCTCACCCTCTCTGCCTCTCAGACACACTGGATTCTCACCCTCCCTGTCTCTCAGTCACACTGGATTCTCACCCTCTCTGCCTCTCCGCCACAGTGGATTCTCAACCTCTCTGCATCTACGTCACACTGAATTCTCACCCTCTGTGCCTCTCCATCACACTGGATTTCACCCTCTCTGCCTCTCAGTCACACTGGATTCTCACCCTCTCTGCCTCTCAGTCACACTGGATTCTCACCCTCTCTGCCTCTCAGTCACACTGGATTCTCACCCTCTCTGCCTCTCAGACACACTGGATTCTCACCCTCTCTGGCTCTCAGTCACATTGGATTCTCACCCTCTCTGGCTCTCAGTCACACTGGATTCTCACCCTATCTGCCTCTCAGACACACTGGATGCTCACCGTAGCTGGCTATCAGGCACACTGGATTCTCACCCTCTCTGGCTCTCAGTCACAATGGATTCTTACCCTCTCTGCCTCTCAGTCACGCTGGATTCTCACCCTCTCTGGCTCTCAGTCACACTGGATTCTCACGCTCTCTGCCTCTCCGTCACACTGGATTCTCACCCTCTCTGCCTCTCAGTCACACTGGATTCTCACCCTCTCTGCCTCTCAGGCACACTGGATTATCACCCTCTCTGGCTCTCCGTCACACTGTATTCTCACCCTCTCTGCCTGTCAGTCACACTGGATTCTCACCCTCTCTGGCTATCAGTCACACTGGATTCTCACCCCCTCTGCCTCTCAGTCACTCTGGAATCTCACCCGCTCTGGCTCTCAGTCACACTGGATTCTCACCCTCTCTGGCTCTCAGTCACACTGGATTCTCACCCTCTCTGGCTCTCAGTCACACTGGATTCTCACCCTCTCTGGCGTTCAGTCACACTGGTTTCTCACCCTCTCTGGCTCTCAGTCACACTGGATTCTCACCATCTCTGGCTCTCAGTCACGCTGGATTCTCACCCTCTCTGGCTCTCAGTCACGCTGGATTCTAACCCTCTCTGGCTCTCAGTAACACTGGCTTCTCACCCTCTCTGGCTCTCAGTCACACTAGATTCTCACCCTTTCTGACTCTCAGTCACACTGGATTCTCATCCTCTCTGCCTCTCAGTCACACTTGATTCTCACCCTCTCTGCCTCTCAGTCACACTGGATTCTCACCCTCTCTGCCACTCAGTCACACTGGAATCTCACCCTCTCTGCCTCTCAGTCACACTGGATTCTCACCCTCTCTGCCTCTCAGACACACTGGATTCTCACCCTCCCTGCCTCTCAGTTAAACTGGATTCTCACCACCTCAGTCACAATGGATTCTCACCCCCTCAGTCACAATGGATTCTCACCATCGCTGGCTCTCAGTCATGCTGGATTCTCACCCTCTCTGTCTCTCAGTCACACTGGATTCTCACCCTCTCTGCCTCTCAGTCACACTGGATTCTCACCCTCTCTGCCTCTCAGTCACACTGGATTCTCACCCTCTCTGCCTCTCAGTCACACTGGATTCTCACCCTCTCTGGCTCTCGGGCACACTGGATTCTCACCCTCTCTGCCTCTCAGTCACACTGGATTCTCACCCTCTCTGGCTCTCAGTCACACTGGATTCTCACCCTCTCTGCCTCTCAGTCACACTGGATTCTCACCCTCTCTGGCTCACAGGCACACGGGATTCTCACCCTCTCTGCCTCTCAGTCACACTGGATTCTCACCCTCTCTGGCTCTCAGCCACACTGGATTCTCACCCTCTCTGGCTCTCAGTCACACTGGATTCTCACCCTCTCTGGCTCTCAGTCACACTGGATTCTCAACCTCTCTGCCTCTCAGTCACACTGGATTCTCACCCTCTCTGCCTCTCAGGCACACTTGATTCTCACCATCTCTGGCTCTCAGTCACAATGGATTCTCACCCTCTCTGCCTCTCAGTCACGCTGGATTCTCACCCTCTCTGGCTCTCAGTCACACTGGATTCTCACCCTTTCTGGCTCTCAGTCCCACTGGATTATGACCCTCTCTGCCTCTCAGTCACACTGGATTCTCAAACTCTCTGCATCTACGTCACACTGGATTCTCACCCTCTCTGCCTCTCCATCACACTGGATTTCACCCTCTCTGCCACTCAGTCACACTGGAATCTCACCCTCTCTGCCTCTCAGTCACACTGGATTCTCACCCTCTCTGCCTCTCAGACACACTGGATTCTCACCCTCCCTGCCTCTCAGTTACACTGGATTCTCACCACCTCAGTCACAATGGATTCTCAACCCCTCAGTCACAATGGATTCTCACCATCGCTGGCTCTCAGTCATGCTGGATTCTCACCCTCTCTGTCTCTCACTCACACTGGATTATTACTGTCTCTGTCATGCTGGATTCTCACCCTCTCTGGATCTCAGTCACACTGGATTCTCACCCTCTCTGCCTCTCAGTCACACTGGATTCTCACCCTCTCTGCCTCTCAGGCACACTGGATTATCACCCTCTCTGGCTCTCAGTCACACTGGATTCTCACCCTCTCTGGCTCTCAGTCACACTGGATTCTCACCCTCTCTGCCTCTCAGTCACACTGGATTCTCACCCCCTCTGCCTCTCAGTCACTCTGGAATCTCACCCGCTCTGGCTCTCAGTCACACTGGATTCTCACACTCTCTGGCTCTCAGTCACACTGGATTCTCACCCTCTCTGGCTCTCAGTCACACTGGATTCTCACCCTCTCTGACTTTCAGTCACACTGGTTTCTCACCCTCTCTGGCTCTCAGTCACGCTGGATTCTCACCATCTCTGGCTCTCAGTCACACTTGATTCTCACCCTCTCTGCCTCTCAGTCACACTGGATTCTCACCCTCTCTGTCTCTCAGTCACACTGGATTCTCACCCTCTCTGCCACTCAGTCACACTGGAATCTCACCCTCTCTGCCTCTCAGTCACACTGGATTCTCACCCTCTCTGCCTCTCAGACACACTGGATTCTCACCCTCCCTGCCTCTCAGTTACACTGGATTCTCACCACCTCAGTCACAATGGATTCTCACCCCCTCAGTCACAATGGATTCTCACCATCGCTGGCTCTCAGTCATGCTGGATTCTCACCCTCTCTGTCTCTCACTCACACTGGATTCTCACCCTCTCTGCCTCTCAGTCACACTGGATTCTCACCCTCTCTGCCTCTCAGTCACACTGGATTCTCACCCTCTCTGGCTCTCGGGCACACTGGATTCTCACCCTCTCTGCCTCTCAGTCACACTGGATTCTCACCATCTCTGGCTCTCAGTCACACTGGATTCTCACCCTCTCTGCCTCTCAGTCACGCTGGATTCTCACACTCTCTGGCTCTCTGTCATGCTGGATTCTCACCCTCTCTGGCTCTCAGTAACACTGGATTCTCACCCTCTCAGGCTCTCAGTCACACTGGATTCTCACCCTCTCTGGCTCTCAGGCAGACTGGATTCTCACCATCTCTGGCTCTCAGTCACAATGGATTCTCACCCTCTCTGCCTCTCAGTCATACTGGATTCTCACCCTCTCTGGCTCTCAGTCACACTGGATTCGCACCCTCTCTGCCTCTCAGTCACACTGGATTGTCACCCTCTCTGGCTCTCTGTCACACTGGATTCTCACCCTCTCTGGCTCTGAGGTACACTGCATTCTCACCATCTCTGGCTCTCAGTCACACTGGTTCACACCCTCTCTGCCTCTCAGTCACACAGGATTCTCACCCTCTCTGGCTCTCAGGCAGACTGGATTCTCACCCTCTCTGCCTCTCAGTCACACTGGATTCTCACCCTCTTTGCCTCTCATTCACTCTGGATTCTCACCCTCTCTGGCTCTCAGTCACATTGGATTCTCACCCTCTCTGGCACTCAGTCACACTTGATTCTCACCCTCTCTGGCTCTCAGTCACACTGGATTCTCACCCTCTCTGGCTCTCAGTAACGCTGGATTCTCACCCTCTCTGGATCTCAGTCACGCTGGATTCTCACCCTCTCTGGCTCTCAGTCACACTGGATTCTCACCCTCTCTGCCTCGCAGTCACACTGGATTCTCACCCTCTCTGGATCTCAGTCACACTGGATTCTCACGTTCTCTGCCTCTCAGTCACACTGGATTCTCCCAATCTCCGGCTCTCAGGCACACTGGATTCTCACCCTCTCTGGCTCTCAGTCACACTGGATTCTCACCCTCTCTGTCTCTCAGTCACACTGGATTCTCACCCTCTCTGGCTCTCAGTCACACTGGATTCTGACACTCTCTGCCTCTCAGTCACACTGGATTCTCACCCTCTCTGGCTCTCAGTCACACTGGATTCTCACCCTCTCTGCCTCTCAGTCACACTGGATTCTCACCCTCTCTGCCTCTCAGTCACACTGGATTCTCACCCTCTCTGGCTATCAGGCACACTGGATTCTCACCCTCTCTGGCTCTCAGTCACAATGGATTATCACCCTCTCTGCCTCTCAGTCACACTGGATTCTCACCCTCTCTGGCTCTCAGTCACACTGGATTCACACCCTCTCTGGCTCTCAGTCACACTGGATTCTCACACTCTCTGCCTCTCAGTCACACTGGATTCTCATCCTCTCTGGCTCTCAGTCACACTGGATTCTCACCCTCTCTGCCTCTCAGTCACACTGGATTCTCACCCTCTCTGCCTCTCAGTCACACTGGATTCTCACCCTCTCTGGCTATCAGGCACACTGGATTCTCACCCTCTCTGGCTCTCAGTCACAATGGATTCTCACCCTCTCTGGCTCTCAGTCACACTGGATTCTCACCCTCTCTGGTTCTCAGTCACACTGGAATCTCACCCTCTCAGTCACGCTGGATTCTCAACCCCCCTGGCTCTCAGTCACACTGGATTCTCACCCTCTCTGGCTCTCAGTCACACTGGATTCTCACCCTCTCTGGCTCTAAGTCACACTGGATTCTCACCCTCCTTGGCTATCAGTCACACTGGATTCTCACCCTCTCTGGCTCTCAGGCACACTGGATTCTTACCCTCTCTGCCTCTCAGTCACACTGGATTCTCACCCTCTCTGGCTCTCAGTCACACTGGATTCTCACCCTCTCTGCCTCGCAGTCACACTGGATTCTCACCCTCTCTGGATCTCAGTCACACTGGATTTTCACGTTCTCTGCCTCTCAGTCACACTGGATTCTCCCTCTCTGCCTCTCAGTCACACTGGATTCTCACCCTCTCCGGCTCTCAGTCACACTGGTTTCTCACCCTCTCTGGCTCACAGTCACACTGGATTCTCACCCTCTCTGCCTCTCAGTCACACTGGATTCTCATCCTCTCTGGCTCTCAGTCACACTGGATTCTCACCCTCTCTGCCTCTCAGTCACACTGGATTCTCACCCTCTCTGGCACTCAGTCACACTGGATTCTCACCCTCTCTGCCTCTCAGTCACACTGGATTCTCACCCTCTCTGCCTCTCAGTCACACTGGATTCTCACCCTCTCTGGCTATCAGGCACACTGGATTCTCACCCTCTCTGGCTCTCAGTCACAATGGATTCTCACCCTCTCTGCCTCTCAGTCACACCGGATTCTCACCCTCTCTGGCTCTCAGTCACACTGGATTCTCACCCTCTCTGCCTCTCAGTCACACTGGATTCTCACCCTCTCTGCCTCTCAGGCACACTGGATTATCACCCTCTCTGGCTCTCAGTCACACTGGATTCTCAACCTCTCTGCCTCTCAGTCACACTGGATTCTCACCCTCTCTGGCTCTCAGTCACACTGGATTCTCACCCTCTCTGGCTCTCAGTCACACTGGATTCTCACCCTCTCTGCCTCGCAGTCACACTGGATTCTCACCCTCTATGGATCTCAGTCACACTGGATTCTCACGTTATCTGACTCTCAGTCACACTGGATTCTCCCTCTCTGCCTCTCAGTCACACTGGAGTCTCACCCTCTCCGGCTCTCAGGCACACTGGATTATTAACCCTCTCTGCCTCTCAGTCACACTGGATTCTCACCCTCTCTGTCTCTCAGTCACACTGGAATCTCACCCTCTCTGGCTCTCAGTCACACTGGATTCTCACCTTCTCGGCCTCTCAGTCACACTGGATTCTCATCATCTCTGGCTCTCAGTCACACTGGATTCTCACCCTCTCTGGCTCTCAGTCACATTGGATTCTCACCCTCTCTGGCTCTCAGTCACACTGGATTCTCACCCTATCTGCCTCTCAGACACACTGGATGCTCACCGTAGCTGGCTATCAGGCACACTGGATTCTCACCCTCTCTGGCTCTCAGTCACAATGGATTCTTACCCTCTCTGCCTCTCAGTCACGCTGGATTCTCACCCTCTCTGGCTCTCAGTCACACTGGATTCTCACGCTCTCTGCCTCTCCGTCACACTGGATTCTCACCCTCTCTGCCTCTCAGTCACACTGGATTCTCACCCTCTCTGCCTCTCAGGCACACTGGATTATCACCCTCTCTGGCTCTCCGTCACACTGTATTCTCACCCTCTCTGCCTGTCAGTCACACTGGATTCACACCCTCTCTGGCTATCAGTCACACTGGATTCTCACCCCCTCTGCCTCTCAGTCACTCTGGAATCTCACCCGCTCTGGCTCTCAGTCACACTGGATTCTCACCCTCTCTGGCTCTCAGTCGCACTGGATTCTCACCCTCTCTGGCTCTCAGTCACACTGGATTCTCACCCTCTCTGGCGTTCAGTCACACTGGTTTCTCACCCTCTCTGGCTCTCAGTCACGCTGGATTCTCACCCTCTCTGGCTCTCAGTCACGCTGGATTCTCACCCTCTCTGGCTCTCAGTAACACTGGCTTCTCACCCTCTCTGGCTCACAGTCACACTAGATTATCACCCTTTCTGACTCTCAGTCACACTGGATTCTCATCCTCTCTGCCTCTCAGTCACACTTGATTCTCACCCTCTCTGCCTCTCAGTCACAATGGATTCTCACCCTCTCTGCCACTCAGTCACACTGGAATCTCACCCTCTCTGCCTCACAGTCACACTGGATTCTCACCCTCTCTGGCTCTCAGTCACACTGGATTCTCACCCTCTCTGCCTCTCAGTCACACTGGATTCTCACCCTCTCTGGCTCACAGGCACACGGGATTCTCACCCTCTCTGCCTCTCAGTCACACTGGATTCTCACCCTCTCTGGCTCTCAGCCACACTGGATTCTCACCCTCTCTGGCTCTCAGTCACACTGGATTCTCACCCTCTCTGGCTCTCAGTCACACTGGATTCTCACCCTCTCTGCCTCTCAGTCACACTGGATTCTCACCCTCTCTGCCTCTCAGGCACACTGGATTCTCACCATCTCTGGCTCTCAGTCACAATGGATTCTCACCCTCTCTGCCTCTCAGTCACGCTGGATTCTCACCCTCTCTGGCTCTCAGTCACACTGGATTCTCACCCTTTCTGGCTCTCAGTCCCACTGGATTATGACCCTCTCTGCCTCTCAGTCACACTGGATTCTCAAACTCTCTGCATCTACGTCACACTGGATTCTCACCCTCTCTGCCTCTCCATCACACTGGATTTCACCCTCTCTGCCACTCAGTCACACTGGAATCTCACCCTCTCTGCCTCTCAGTCACACTGGATTCTCACCCTCTCTGCCTCTCAGACACACTGGATTCTCA
>NW_027599931.1:0-20130 GCF_964194155.1 Cetorhinus maximus | reverse complement strand
CAGGTTGAGGATATTTTGATAAGTGGATCGCCGATCTGACATGGAATTTGTGAAAATGTGTTGCCTTTGTGGTTACAGCAGCTGAAGGCAGCCCAGGCGAAGAATAACTCAGCTTTACAGAACGTCTCCATGAGGCATAAAGGTATGCAAGTGCTGGAAATGGGCAGTAGGATCAGGGCATGTTGGAGCTGCACATGGTGGGGGTGGGTCACGACCTCCTCAGTGGGTCACGACCTCCTCAGTGGGTCACGTCCTTCTCTTATGGATCACAACAACCTTGGTGGTTCATGGCCTCCTCAGTGGGTCATGACCTTCTCAATGGGTCATGACCTTGTCACTGGATCACGAACACCTCAGCAGCTCATGACCTTCTCACTGGGTCATGACCTTATCACTGGGTCACGAACACCTCAGCAGCTCATGACCTTCTCAATGGGTCATGACCTCCTCGGTGGGTCACAACCTTCTTAGTGGGTCATGACCTCCTCGATCTGTAACAACCTCCTCAGTAGGTCATGGACTTTTCAATGGGTCATGAATTCCTCGGTGGGTCATGACCTTCTCAATGGGTCACGACCTCTTCGTTGGACCACGACCTTCTCCATGGGTCACGACCTCCTTGTTGGGTCACAATCCTCTCAATGGGCCATGACCCTCCTCAGTGGGTCATGACCCTCAGTGGGTCATGGCCCTCCTCAGTGGGTCATGGCCCTCCTCAGTGGGTCATGGCCCTCCTCAGTGGGTCATGGCCCTCCTCAGTGGGTCATGACCCTCCTCAGTGGGTCATGGCCCTCCTCAGTGGGTCACAGCCTCCTCGATGGTTCACGGCCTCCTCAATGTCACGCTGGGGAAGGTCCAGGCCGCACCGTTGGTCTTGGTGGTGTCAAAGGGTCACATGGGACCCCTGAAGGCTCAGTGGGTCCCACCATGGGCCTTTCATTATTGCAGCACTGGCAGAGGAATGCAGTTGGGTGCCAGTGCTCCCATCATGGGGAGACTGGTGTGAATCTAAGGTGTAAAACAGAGCAAGGAGCAGTTTGTGTGCCTCCCCCCTCAACCTCGGCCCTCACTCCGTCTCCTCCTTCTCTCCCGACCCCATTCCTTATCCCTCACTCAGCCCCTGCCCCCACTTCCCTTCATCCCCTCCCCCCTCTCTCCTTACATCATCACATACAACTTCCAGCAGAGAAACAGGCCACTCGGCCCCTCTGCTCCGTGCTGGTGTTCCTGCCCCACACAAGCCTCCTCCCACCCCCCTCTCCCTCTCACCCCATCAACATATCCTTCCATCCCTCTCTCCCTCATGTGTTTATCCAGCTTCCCCCCACTTCAATCCATCTCTGCGATTCACCTCGACCACTCCCCGTGGGAGCGAGTCCCACATTCTCCCCGCTCCCCGCGGGAGCGAGTCCCACATTCTCCCCGCTCCCCGCGGGAGCGAGTCCCACATTCTCCCCGCTCCCCGTGGGAGCGAGTCCCACATTCTCCCCGCGGGAGCGAGTCCCACATTCTCCCCGCTCCCCGCGGGAGCGAGTCCCACATTCTCCCCCACTCCCCGCGGGAGCGAGTCCCACATTCTCCCCGCTCCCCGTGGGAGCGAGTCCCACATTCTCCCCGCTCCCCGTGGGAGCGAGTCCCACATTCTCCCCGCTCCCCGTGGGAGCGAGTCCCACATTCTCCCCGCTCCCCGCGGGAGCGAGTCCCACATTCTCCCCGCTCCCCGTGGGAGCGAGTCCCACATTCTCCCCACTCCCCGTGGGAGCGAGTCCCACATTCTCCCCGCTCTCTGGGTAAAGACGTTTCTCCTGAATTCCCCATCGGATTTATCAGTGACTGTCTGATATCGATAGTCCCCCTGGTTCTGGTCTCCCCCCACCGACAAGTGGAAACATCTTCTCTACGTCGACCCTATCGAACCCCTTTCAGGATTTTAAAGACCTCGATCAGGTCACCCCCTCAGCCTCCTCTTTCCCAGAGAAAAGAGCCCCGGCCTGTTCGATCTTTCCTGATCGATTATAAACCCTCTCCGTTCTGGTATTTACCTGGTGGATCTTTTTTTTTTGTCCCTTCTCCAGTCCCCTCATAACTTCTCATAACATGGGGCCCAGAGCCGGGCCTAGTATTTCTGCGTGTGGTCCAGCCGAGGTTTGATACAGCCGCCTGGGCTAGCACTCCTCTCCCTCTCCCTCTCTCTCTCTCTCTCTCGCCTCTCTCTCTTCCTGATCCCCGGCTGTGATATTCTCTCTCTCTCTCCGCCTCGACAGTCCCGCTGGGTCGCGAGCGGCCGAACTCCGCCATCTACCCGTCAGACAGCTTCCGCCAGTCGCCGCTCTTCTCGCAGTTGGGAACGCGCCGGGGTCGGACTGCCTTCCAATCACTCTCCAAGAGCGTCTCGACAAACAACATCGGGTAAGGCACAAGACCGCACGGGATAGGAACAGGAGTAGGCCATTCGGCCCATCCAGTCTGCACCGACACCTGACCTACCCACCTAATCCCATTGACCAGCACTTGGCCCCATAGCCTTGAATGTTATGAGGTGCCAGGTACTTTTTAAAGGATGTGAGGCTAACCCGCCTCCACCACCCTCCCAGGCAGCGCATTCCAGACCCTCACCACCCTCTGGGTCAAAAAGTTTTTCCTCACATTCCACCCCCCCCTCAACCTCCTGCCCCTCACCTTGAACTTGTGTCCCCCTCGTGACTGACCCTTCAACTCAGGGGAACTAAGGCTCCCTATCCACCCTGTCCATGCCCCTCACAATCTTGTACACCTCGATCAGGTCGCCCCTCAGTCTTCTCTGCTCCAACGAAAACAACCCAAGTCTATCCAACCTCTCTTCGTAACTTAAACGTTTCATCCCAGGCAACATCCTGGTGAATCTCCTCTGCACCCCCTCCAGTGCCATCACATCCTTCCTATAATGTGGCGACCAGAACTGCACACAGTACTCCAGCTGTGGCCTCCCCAAGGTTCTACCCAACTCCAACATGACCTCCCTACTTTTGTAATCTATGCCTCGATTGGTAAAGGCAAGTGTCCCACATGCCTTTGTCGCCACCTCACTAACATGCCCCTCCGCCTTTATACTCAACAATGGAGCATCCACAACCCTCTGGGGTCGAGAATTCCCAAAGATTCACCACCCTTTGGGTGAAGTAATTTCTCCTCCATCTCGGTCCGAAATGATCGGCCCCTTATCCTGAGACTGGGCCCCCGTGTTTTAGATTCTCCGACCAGTGGAAACAATCTCTCAGCGCCCACCCTGTCAAACCCCTTCAGGGTCCTGTAGGTTTCAATCAGATCCTCTCTCGTTCTTCCCAACCCCGTGACTCTGTACTATAGAAAGTGGCCAGCCCAAGGCTCCCAGACTCTCTCCTATCTTCATCCAATGTGTTCCTGTTTTCAGGAATCTCAACGACGATACACCACTTGGAATCCGGAGAATCCTGTCTCAATCCACTGACTCACTCAACATGAGGAACCGCACACTCTCAATAGAGTCTCTTATTGACGAGGGTAAGAGATTCCAATATGGCTACCCCTCTTGGAGAGTTGGGCATGATAGCGCCAATCTCACCCAGAAGTGGTTGGGGGGTTGGTGGGCAAGATCTGTGTTGGCCCTGGCTGAGTGGGTCACTCTGTCTCACCTCGGCGAGGAGTCAGTACTGAGGGAGTGCCCAATGTCGGAGGGTCAGTACTGAGGGAGCGCTGCAATGTCGGAGGGTCAGTACTGAGGGAGTGCCGCACTGTCGGAGGGTCAGTACTGAGGGAGCGCCGCACTGTCGGAGGGTCAGTACTGAGGGAGCGCCGCAATGTCGGAGGGTCAGTAATGAGGGAGTGCCGCACTGTCGGAGGGTCAGTACTGAGGGAGCGCCGCACTGTCGGAGGGTCAGTGCTGAGGGAGTGCGGCACTGTCGGAGGGTCAGTACTGAGGGAGCGCCGCACTGTCAGAGGGTCAGTGCTGAGGGAGTGCCGCACTGTCGGAGGGTCAGAACTGAGGGAGCGCCGCACTGTCGGAGGGTCAGTGCTGAGGGAGTGCCGCACTGTCGGAGGGTCAGTACTGAGGGAGCGCCGCACTGTCGGAGGGTCAGTACTGAGGGAGTGCCGCACTGTCGGAGGGTCAGTACTGAGGGAGTGCCGTACTGTCGGAGGGTCAGTACTGAGGGAGCGCCGCACTGTCGGAGGGTCAGTGCTGAGGGAGCGCGGCACTGTCGGAGGGTCAGTACTGAGGGAGTGCCGCACTGTCGGAGGATCAGTACTGAGGGAGTGCCGCACTGTCGGAGGGTCGGTACTGAGGGAGCGCTGCACTGTCGGAGGGTCAGTACGGAGGGAGTGCCGCACTGTCGGAGGGTCAGTACGGAGGGAGTTCCGCACTGTCGGAGGTGCCATGTTTCAGGATGACACATTAAACTGAGGCCCCCGTCTGCCTCCTCGGGTGGATGTAAAAGATCCCACGGCCGCTATTGGAAGAGGAGTGGGCCGGGGCAGGGAGAGGCGGGGGTGAGTTCTCTCCGGTGTCCTGGGGCCCGATGTTTATCCCTCAACCAACATCACTGAAAAAACAGATGATCTGGGTCATTATCACGTTGCTGTTTGTGGGAGCTTGCTGTGCGCAGATTGGTGTTTCCATACAGGATGAGGTGATGCGCTCTGGGCTGTCCCGAGGCCGTTTGAGGAGATGTAGCTTTGGGGACTTTTCTTTCCCTTTCCCTGACCCCTGAACTCTGACCTGGCCGGTTGCTGTGTGTGTCCTCAGGGGCGGAGGTCATTTACCAGCAGCTGATGGGCGACCTGGAGGTGGACGAGAGATATTTTGAGGCCGACTCTTGGAGTCTCGCTGTCGATACCAGCTTCCTGCAACAGCACAAGAAGGACGTGATGAAGCGGCAGGATGTGATCTACGGTGAGTGAGGCTGATCGACCAGGGTGGGCGCGCTCCCGATTCAACACACCGCCCCCCACCTCCCTGCCGCTCTCGAACTCCCTGCACCGGCCACCATTCCCTTCTCCTCCCTTCCTCTTTTCACATCCCTGGACAGGACGGTGGGAATACCACACCACACCCCCGAACTCCCCGAAATGATGAGCTGCCCCTTGCGTTTGGAACGGGCGGGCAGAAACCTATCCGCCGGGGGGTAGCTGGGTGGGGGTGGTGAGGGAGTTTCATCAGGCTGCCCAAAGCCTGTAGGGTGTGAGCTCTTGACCCTGTGACCTCCCCCCCAACCCCACCACCCCAAGACTTGGATCGGAACTGTGGGCCGACCTTTGAACACCTGACCCTTGGCCGCGTGACCCTGGGTTAAGTGACTCTTGACCATGTGACTGTGTGACCCTGCCAACCCTGACCAAGCCATCCTCACCCTGATCTCTGACACCTGACCCTAACCCTGAAGCTGACCCTGTCTCGCTGACCCATGACCCTAACCCTAGCCATAACCTTAACCCTAACCCTGTTGCCCTGATCCCTGAACCTGATCCTGACCCCTGACCCTGAATCCCATCCTGACCCTAACCTGAATCCGGCACCTCTGATCCCTCACCTTTCCCTAAACCTGACCCCTCACCCTAACACCTGACCCTAACTCTGTCTCAGACCCTGCTGCCCAGCCCTTACACTCCAAACCTGGCACTCTGACCCTGCCAATCTGACCCTTACACACTGACGTTGTCCTCTGACCTTTATGCTCTGACTCTTACACTTTGACCTTTATACCCTGACCCTTACACTCTCACCCATACGCTCTGACCCTACCACTCTGCCCCTGCCACTCTGACCCTTACACTCTGAACCTTACACACGCCCCATCACTCTGACCCTTACACTCTGAACCTTACACTCTGACCCCATCACTCTGACCCTGCCACTCTGACTCTTACACTCTGACCCCACCACTCTGACCCCACCACTCTGACCCCATCACTCTGACCCCATCACTCTGACCCTGCCTGCCTGACCCTGTGACTCTCTCCAGAGCTAATCCAGACGGAGGTGCACCACATGCGGACCCTGAAGATTATGTCCGATATATTCCGGAAGGGAATGTTAGAGGAGTTACAGATGGATCGCTGCATAGCCGACACCATGTTCCCCGCTCTCGATGACCTGATTGAATCTCATGTCCAGTTTCTATCCCGACTCCTCGATCGTCGTAAGGAGTCACTGGTCTCGGGAAGCGACAAGAACTTTGTTATCAACCGAATCGGCGACATCCTGGTCAGCCAGGTAACAGAAACCAGCACCGTCTCTCTCTCTCTCTTTCTTTCTCTCTCTCTCTCTCTCTCCCTCTCCCTGTCTCTCTCTCTCCCTCTCTCTCTGCCTCTCTCTCTCTCTTTCTCCATCTCTCTCTCTCTCCCTCTCTCTCTCTGTGTCTCTCTCTCTGTTTCTGTCTCTCTCTTTCTCTGTCTCTCCCTCTCTCTCTCCCTCTCCCTGTCTCTCTCTCTCCCTCTCTCTCTGCCTCTCTCTCTCTCTGTCTCTCTCTCTTTCTCCATCTCTCTCTCTCTCCCTCTCTCTCTCTCTCTTTGTCTCTCTCTCTCTGTCTCCCTTTCTCTCTCTATCTGCCTCTCTCTCTCTGTCTCTGTGTTTCCCTCTCTCTCTCTCTCCCCCTGTCTCTCTCCCTCTCTCTGCCTCTTCCCCCCTCTCTGTCTCTGTCTCTCTCTGTCTCTCTCCCTCTATCTCTCTCCATGCTAATCTCTGTTTCTCTCTCTCTCTCCAGTTCTCAGGTCAGAGTGCGGACCTGATGAAGAGAACCTACGCTGAGTTCTGCAGCCGACACACCAAAGCCGTGAAGCAGTACAAGGAGCTCTTTACACGGGACAAGCGATTCCAGCAGTTTGTGCGGGTGAGTCATCACCATTTCTGCCCGAACATCGCAAATACAGGGATCAAAACAGCAGCTCCTACCCTTCATACAGTAACCCCAGTCCCTGCGATCTCACGGAGGGAGCTTTACTCTGTATCTAACCCCGTGCTGTACCTGTCCTGTGAGTGTTTGATGGGGACAGTGTAGAGGGAGCTTTACTCTGTATCTAACCCCGTGCTGTACCTGTCCTGGGAGTGTTTGATGGGGACAGTGTAGAGGGAGCTTTACTCTGTATCTAACCCCGTGCTGTACCTGTCCTGGGAGTGTTTGATGGGGACAGTGCAGAGGGAGCTTTACTCTGTATCTAACCCCGTGCTGTACCTGTCCTGGGAGTGTTTGATGGGGACAGTGTAGAGGGAGCTTTACTCTGTGTCTAACCCCGTGCTGTACCTGCCCTGGGAGTGTTTGATGGGGACAGTGTAGAGGGAGCTTTACTCTGTATCTAACCCCATGCTGTACCTGTCCTGGGAGTGTTTGATGGGGACAGTGTAGAGGGAGCTTTACTCTGTATCTAACCCCGTGCTGTACCTGTCCTGGGAGTGTTTGATGGGGACAGTGTAGAGGGAGCTTTACTCTGTATCTAACCCTGTGCTGTACCTGACCTGGGAGTGTTTGATGGGGACGGTGTAGAGGGAGCTTTACTCTGTATCTAACCCCGTGCTGTACCTGTCCTGGAAGTGTTTGATGGGGACGGTGTAGAGGGAGCTTTACTCTGCATCTAACCCCATGCTGTACCTGCCCTGGGAGTGTTTGATGGGGACGGTGTAGAGGGAGCTTTACTCTGTATCTAACCCCGTGCTGTACCTGTCCTGGGAGTGTTTGATGGGGACAGTGTAGAGGGAGCTTTACTCTGTATCTAACCCCGTGCTGTACCTGTCCTGGGAGTGTTTGATGGGGACAGTGTAGAGAGAGCTTTACTCTGTATCTAACCCCGTGCTGTACCTGTCCTGGGAGTGTTTGATGGGGACAGTGTAGAGGGAGCTTTACTCTGTATCTAACCCTGTGCTGTACCTGTCCTGGGAGTGTTTGATGGGGACAGTGTAGAGGGAGCTTTACTCTGTATCTAACCCTGTGCTGTACCTGACCTGGGAGTGTTTGATGGGGACAGTGTAGAGGGAGCTTTACTCTGTATCTAACCCTGTGCTGTACCTGACCTGGGAGTGTTTGATGGGGACGGTGTAGAGGGAGCATTACTCTGTATCTAACCCCATGCTGTACCTGTCCTGGGAGTGTTTGATGGGGACAGTGTAGAGGGAGCTTTACTCTGTATCTAACCCCGTGCTGTACGTGTCCTGGGAGTGTTTGATGGGGACGGTGTAGAGGGAGCTTTACTCTGTATCTAACCCCGTGCTGTACCTGTCCTGGGAGTGTTTGATGGGGACAGTGTAGAGGGAGCTTTACTCTGTATCTAACCCCGTGCTGTACCTGTCCTGGTTTGTGGTCCTGATGTTTTCTCCTGTGCCTCATTGCAGAGAATGACGCGAAGTTCTGTGCTGAGGAGACACGGGATCCAGGAGTGCATCTTGCTGGTTACGCAGAGAATCACCAAGTACCCTGTGCTCATTGATCGCATCCTGCTCAACACCAAAGGTAAGTGTCGTACAGAATCTGGAGCGTATATGCAGACCTCTCAGCCTGTGTTCAGTCCCCGAGCAGGACAGGGGTCAGGGGCTCAAACCCAGGGTCAGAGTCCCAGCTGCCCAGGGTTAGCTTCCCAGCAGGATTGGCTTTAGTGTCTCAACAAGGCCAGGAGTCAGGATCCCAGCAGGGCCGAGGTCAGGGCCTGGGTCAAGGTTTGAGCAGGGCTGGGGGTCAGGGGTCGGGGCCCAGGTTCAGGGTCCGAACAGGTCCCGGGGTCAGAGCTCAGGGCTGGGTTCAGGATCCAAGCAGGCCTGGGGTCAGAGATCAAGGCCAGGCTCAAGATCAGGGCTGGGTTCAGGGTCTGAGCAGGCCCGGGGTCAGAGGTCAGGGCTGGGTTCAGGGTCTGAGCAGGCCCGGGGTCAGAGGTCAGGGCCGGGATCAGGGTCAGTGCAGGCCCGGGGTCAGAGGTCAGGGCCGGGATCAGGGTCAGTGCAGGCCCAGGGTCAGAGGTCAGGGCCGGGATCAGGGTCAGTGCAGGCCCCGGGGTCAGAGTTCAGGGCTGGATTCAGAGTCCAAGCAGGGCCGGAGCTCAGGGGTCAGGGCTGGGTTCAGGATCTGAGCAGGCCCAGGGTCAGGGGTCAGGGCCGGCTTCAGCGTCCGAGCAGGATCTGGGTTATCGTCCTGGGGAACCACTGTCACTTCAATGGTCAGTGTCCCCTTGAAGCTTATTCGAATGGAGAATGTATAATGAGTGAACCCAAGTTGGGCCTGGATTTAGAGCAATCGAGGCTGGGCTAGCACTGGCACCAGGAGTAGGTGGGCCGATCGGCCTCCCTCCAGCTTAGAGGCCCCGGTGCAGGACAGTAGAGTGGCAACGGGCGTAGTAACCCAGAGCTTGTTCTGTGAATCGGCAGGTAATGAGGAAGATCGCAGAGACTTGAGCAATTCTCTGAGCTTGGTGAAGGAGCTGATTTCTTCAGTGGATCAGGAGGTCCACGAGTGTGAGAAGAGGTTCCGTCTACAGGACATCTATAACCGGATGGACACCAAGGCGGTGGCCGCCATGCGTAGTGGGCGGCAGTTTCACCGAGAGGATCTGATTCGCCGGAAGCTGGTCCACGATGGCTTCCTCCTGTGGAAGACCGCAGCAGGCCGCTTCAAAGGTAAGGCTTCAAAAACCGCCAAGCGCAACTAGGCCGCAACCGAGGCACCAAATGAGAATGTTCCTCCACAATTCGCATGGAGCTCGGGAGCCACGAGACATGATCTGTCAGTGGATCCCAGTCAAAAAGATCACTTATCACTAATCCCAGACCCACAGGGAGATATCTGTACACTGACTGGTGTCTCTCAGTCCCCTCTCTCTCTCTCAGGGAGATATCTGTACACTGACTGGTGTCTCTCAGTCCCCTCACTCTCAGGGAGATATCTGTACACTGACTGGTGTCTCTCAGTCTCTCTCTCTCAGGGAGATATCTGTACACTGACTGGTGTCTCTCAGTCCTCTCTCTCTCTCTCAGGGAGATATCTGTACACTGACTGGTGTCTCTCAGTCCTCTCTCTCTCTCTCAGGGAGATATCTGTACTCTGACTGGTGTCTCTCAGTCCCCTCTCTCTCTCTCAGGGAGATATCTGTACACTGACTGGTGTCTCTCAGTCCCTCTCTCTCTGAGGGAGATATCTGTACACTGACTGGTGTCTCTCAGTCCCCTCTCTCTCAGAGAGATATCTGTACACTGACTGGTGTCTATCAGTCCCCTCTCTCTCTCAGGGAGATATCTGTACACTGACTGGTGTCTCTCAGTCCCCTCTCTCTCTCAGGGAGATATCTGTACACTGACTGGTGTCTCTCAGTCCCTCTCTCTCTCAGGGAGATATCTGTACACTGACTGGTGTCTCTCAGTCCCTCTCTCTCAGGGAGATATCTGTACACTGACTGGTGTCTCTCAGTCCCTCTCTCTCAGGGAGATATCTGTACACTGACTGGTGTCTCTCAGTCCCCTCTCTCTCTCAGGGAGATATCTGTACACTGACTGGTGTCTCTCAGTCCCTCTCTCTCAGGGAGATATCTGTACACTGACTGGTGTCTCTCAGTCCCCTCTCTCTCTCAGGGAAATATCTGTACACTGACTGGTGTCTCTCAGTCCCCTCTCTCTCTCAGGGAGATATCTGTACACTGACTGGTGTCTCTCAGTCCCCTCTCTCTCAGGGAGATATCTGTACACTGACTGGTGTCTCTCAGTCCCCTCTCTCTCTCAGGGAGATATCTGTACACTGACTGGTGGCTCTCAGTCCCCTCTCTCTCAGGGAGATATCTGTACACTGACTGGTGTCTCTCAGTCCTCTCTCTCTCAGGGGGATATCTGTACACTGACTGGTGTCTCTCAGTCCCCTCTCTCTCTCAGGGAGTTATCTGTACACTGACTGGTGTCTCTCAGTCCCTCTCTCTCTCTCAGGGAGATATCTGTACACTGACTGGTATATCTCAGTCACCTCTCTCTCTCAGGGAGATATCTGTACACTGACTGGTGTCTCTCAGTCCCCTCTCTCTCTCAGGGAGATATCTGTACACTGACTGGTGTCTCTCAGTCCCCTCTCTCTCTCAGGGAGATATCTGTACACTGACTGGTGTCTCTCAGTCCTCTCTCTCTCAGGGAGATATCTGTACACTGACTGGTCTCTCTCAGGTGGGTAGATGGAAGTGAGGGATATGGAAAGAATATGTGTTTGATGGATATAGGGAGAAGTTGGGAGTGAGGGATGTGGGGTGATGGTGGATAGGTGGGAGTGAGCGATATGGGGAGACGGAGGGAGTGAGGTATATGGGGTGACGGTGGGAGTGAGGGATATGGGGAGACGGTGTGTGTGAGGGATATGGGGAGTTGGTGGGAGTGAGGGATATTCGTAGACAGAGGGAGTGAGGGATTTGGGAAGACGGAGGGAGTGAGGGATATGGGGAGATGGAGGGAGTGAGGGATATTGGTAGACAGAGGGAGTGAGGGAAATGGGGAGCTGGTGGGAGTGAGGGATATTGGTAGACAGAGGGAGTGAGGGATATGGGGGGACGGAGGGAGTGAGGGATTTGGGGAGACGGAGGGAGTGAGGGATATGGGGAGACCGAGGGAGTGAGGGACATGGGGAGATGGAGGGAGTGAGGGAATGAGGGATATGGGGAGATGGAGGGTGAGAGGGATATGGGGA
Organism: Cetorhinus maximus; assembly: GCF_964194155.1. Taxonomy (NCBI): domain Eukaryota; kingdom Metazoa; phylum Chordata; class Chondrichthyes; order Lamniformes; family Cetorhinidae; genus Cetorhinus; species Cetorhinus maximus. The sequence goes on along the minus strand of NW_027599931.1, from coordinate 8,485 downwards.
GACAGAGGGTGAGAGGAATAGGAGGAGACGGAGGGTGAGAGGGATATGGGGAGACGGAGGGAGTGAGGGATTTGGGGAGACGGAGGGAATGGGGGATATGGGGAGACGGAGGGTGAGAGGGATATGGGGAGACAGAGGGTGAGAGGAATAGGAGGAGACGGAGGGTGAGAGGGATATGGGGAGACGGAGGGAGTGAGGGATTTGGGGAGACGGAGGGAGTGAGTGACATGGGGAGATGGAGGGAATGAAGGAAAAGGGGAGACGGAGGGAATGGGGGATATGGGGAGACGGAGGGAATGAGGGACATGGGGAGACAGAGGGAATGGGGGATATGGGGAGACGGAGGGTGAGAGGGATATGGGGAGACAGAGGGTGAGAGGAATAGGAGGAGACGGAGGGTGAGAGGGATATGGGGAGACGGAGAGAGTGAGGGATATGGGGAGACGGAGGGAGTGAGTGACATGGGGAGATGGAGGGAATGAAGGAAAAGGGGAGATGGAGGGAGTGAGGGACATGGGGAGACGGAGGGAGTGAGGGATGGGGAGACGGAGGGTGTGAGGGATAGGGGGAGACGGAGGGTGAGAGGGACATGGGGAGATGGAGGGAGTGAGGGACATGGGGAGACGGAGGGAGTGAGGGATGGGGAGACGGAGGGAGTGAGGGATAGGGGGAGACGGAGTGTGAGAGGGAAAGGGGGAGTCCCTAACTCTGTCATGTTGTCCATCCTGGGCTGCCAGTCTCTTTTTCTGACTCTGTGTTCTCTCAGACATTCAGGTTCTGCTCCTCACGGATGTACTGATCTTCCTGCAGGAAAAAGACCAGCGGTATAGCTTCCCCGTGCTGGTGAGTGACCATTTACTGACGCTCCCTTAGATCCAGACCTGCCCCCATGCTGGGGAGTGGCCATTTACTGACGCTCCCTTAGATCCGGGCCTGCCCCCATGCTGGGGAGTGGCCATTTACTGACGCTCCCTTAGATCCAGACCTGCCCCCATGCTGGGGAGTGGCCATTTACTGACGCTCCCTTAGATCCGGGCCTGCCCCCGTGCTGGTGGAGTGGCCATTTATTGACGCTCCCTTAGATCCGGGCCTGCCCCCGTGCTGGTGGAGTGGCCATTTATTGACGCTCCCTTAGATCCGGGCCTGCCCCCGTGCTGGTGGAGTGGCCATTTACTGACGCTCCCTTAGATCCAGACCTGCCCCTGTGCTGGTGGAGTAGCCATTTACTGACGCTCCCTTAGATCCAGACCTGCCCCCGTGCTGGTGAGTGGCCATTTACTGACGCTCCCTTAGATCCAGACCTGCCCCCATGCTGGTGGAGTGGCCATTTACTGACGCTCCCTTAGATCCAGGCCTATCCTGCAGCCCGAGTGCCCCCAGTAAGGGGCGTGGGCGATGGGGGTAGGATGCAAACCCAGCCACAGGACCACCAGGCCGCGCCCTGCTCCCTCTGCCAAGGCGCCAACTCGGCGCCACCCAGGAAGATCCCAGTCTCAAAGCCCAGGTCCAGACTGAACCGGCTGATCTACGCTAGTTGGGGTCCATCGGCCTCAGTACCGCTGGGTGAGGGAGGGGGATAACCAGCCGGAGAGAATGGGGCAGGGGGAACGTCTCACTCCCAATCGCTGCGCAGTGACCTCTCCACTGTTCGCGCTACCTGGGCTGGGGGGGCACCATCAGGCTTGGTTGCGATGCCTCTCACAGTCGACCAGCCCGCCAGCGCTCCCAGGCCCAGGCTGGTATCGGGTGAGGGGGCTGGGAGGAGAGGGAGGCTGGGAGGTGCCATGTGGCGGGAGGGAGGGAGGGAGGGAGGGAGAGAGGGTGTATCGGTGCCCTCAAGCTGACTGACCCACCACTCTGCCTCCCACCCCCCCACAGGAGAACAAGCCAGCCGTGATCCCGCTCCACAAACTCATTGTCCGGGACATCGCCAACCAGGAGAAGGGGATGTTCCTCATCAGCACCGTGGCCCAGGCTCCCGAGATGTACGAGATCCACACAGCGTCCAAGGACGAGAGGAATACTTGGATCAAAGTCATCCAGCAGGCGGTCAATGTGTGAGTGTCAGGGTAACTCCGGGCGCCAATGGCCTGGGCCGCTCCCATTACAGACGCCAATGCCAGGTTCCGGGGCGGGGGAGGTGGGTGGACTCAGCTGGTCAGTTGGCACTGGTCAGTGATAAGGGGCGGGGGTGATACCCACACATCTCAGAGTTCAGTTCACTCAACACCCTGGAAAGTAAGGTTTCTATTGCCATATCTCTCTCTCTCTCTCTTTCTTCCTGTCTCTCTCTCTCTCTCTTTCTTCCTGTCTCTCTCTCCCTGTCTCTCTTTTTCTGTCTCTCTCTCTGTCTCTTTCTCTCTGTCTCTCTCCATCTTTCTCTCCTTCTCTCTCTCTCTGTCTCTCTCTTTCTGTCTCTCTGTCTCTTTCTCTCTGTCTCTCTCTCTCTCTGTCTCTCTCCCTCTCTCTCTCCGTCTTTCTCTCCTTCTCTCTCTCTCTCTGTCTCTCTCTTTCTGTCTCTCTCTCTCTGTCTCTTTCTCTCTGTCTCTTTCTCTCTGTCTCTTTCTCTCTGTCTCTCTCTCTCCTTCTCCATGTCTCTCTTTATGTCTCTTTCTCTGTCTCTCTCTCACCCTCTCTCTTTCTTGCTCTCTACCCCTTTCTCTCCCTCTCTGTCTCTCTCTCACTCTCGCTGTCGCACTCTGTCTCTTGCTCATTGTCTGTCTCACTCTCTATCACTCTCTCTCTCTCTCTCTCTCCCTCTCTCTGTATCTCTCTCACCCTCTGTCCCTCTCTCTGTCTCTCCCTGTCTGTGTGTGTCTCTCTCTCTCTGTCCCTCTCTCTCCACCTCGCTGTCTCTGTCACTCTCGCTGTCTCGCTCTCTGTCTCTCTCTCTTTGTCTCTTTCTCTCCTCTCTCTCTGTCTCGCTCTACCTTTCTCTCTATCTCTTGGCTGAAGACTTATGATAGGATTAGTACACAGATTTGTACTAGCTTTTACATTTTGCACTGACAATTTGGAACAAGCAGGATTTGGTTTAAACATATAAAGTCAATGACCTTGGCGCCACACCAAGGATCCCACGATCGCTACTGGAAGAGAAGCAGGAGCGAGGGGAATTCTCCCCGGTGTCCTGGGGCCCGATGTTTATTCCTCAACCAACATCACTAAAAAAACAGATGATCTGGGTCATTATCACGTTGCTGTCTGTGGGAGCTTGCTGTGCACAGATTTGTCTGTTGGGTTTGAGCTCTCTGTGACTCAGTTGTTAGAAAGAAGTAAGCTGAATTCTCTCTCTTACTTTCTATCTCTCGCTCTGTGACTCCCCCTCTGTCTCTGTCTGTCTTTCTCTTCATCTCTCTCTGTCTGTCTGTCTCTCTCTTTCTCTCTCTCTCCCTCTGTCTGTCTCTCTCTTTCTCTCTCTCCCTCTGACTCTCTCTCTTTTACTCCTTTCTCTCCCTCTCACTCACTCTCCCTCTCACTCTCTGTCACTCTCTCTCTCTGACTCAATCTCCCTCTCCGTCTGTCTCTCCCTCTCACTTTGTCTCTCTCTCTCTGACTCAATCTCTCTCTGATTCTCTCTCTCTCTCTCACTCCCTTTTCCTTCCCTCTCTGTCTCACTCTCCCTCTCTCACTCTTTCCCTCTCTCTCTGTCCCTCTCACTTTCTGTCACTCTCTCTGTCTCAATCTCTCTCTCTCACTCCCTCTTTTCCTTTCCCTCTCTATCTCACTCTCTCTCTTTCCCTCTCTCTCCCTCTCTCACTCACTCTTTTCCTTTCCCTCTCTATCTCACTCTCTCTCTTTCCCTCTCTCTCCCTCTCTCACTCACTCTTTTCCTTTCCCTTTCTATCTCACTCTCTCTCTCTCTCTCTTTCCGTCTCTCTCTTTCCCTCTCTATCTCAGTCTATCTCTTTCCCTCTCTCTCTCCCTCTGTCCCTCTCGCTTTCCCTCTCCATCTCACTCTCTCTCTCTTCCCTCTCTCTCTCTCACTCCCTCTTTTCCTTTCTCTCTCTAGCTCACTCTCTCTCTTTCTCTCTCTCTCTCCCTCTCTCTCACTCCCTTTTCCTTTCCCTCTCTATCTCAATCTCTCTCTCTTTCCCTCTCTCTCTCTTTCCCTCTCTATCTCACTCTCTCTCTCTTTCCCTCTCTCTCTCTTTCCCTCTCTATCTCACTCTCTCTCTCTCTCCCTCTCTATCTCCCACTCTCTCTCTTTCCCTCTCTATCGCCCTCTCTCTCTCTTTCCCTCTCTATCTCACTCTCTCTTTCCATTTCTCTCTTTCCCTCTCTATCTCACTCTCTCTCTCTCTCCCTCTCTATCTCCCACTCTCTCTCTTTCCCTCTCTATCTCACTCTCTCTCTCTTTCCCTCTCTATCTCACTCTCTCTCTCTCTTTCCATCTCTCTCTTTCCCTCTCTATCTCACTCTCTCTCTCTCTCCCTCTCTATCTCCCACTCTCTCTCTTTCCCTCTCTATCTCACTCTCTCTCTCTCTGTGTTACAGGTGCCCTGAGATGCCTAAACAGCTCCGAGCCTCCTCCCAGCCCAGAGTGCGGTGGGGGGTGGGGGGGGAGGGATGCTGGGGACTGGGGTATGGATTTTGCAGGGTGAGGGAGGCGGTGGGGAGTGGGGGTTTGGTTCAGTGTGGGAGGGGGGATTGGGGGATGTTTGGTTCAGGTTGGGAGGAGTCTGGGGGGGCGGGGTTGGTTCAGGGTGGGGGCGGGATTGGGGGGGGTTTGGTTCAGGGTGGGGGTGGGATTGGGGGGGGGTTTGGTTCAGGTTGGGGGGGGTTTGGTTCAGGGTGGGGGTGGGATTGGGGGGGGGTTGGTTCAGGGTGGGGGTGGGATTGGGGGGGGGTTTGGTTCAGGGTGGGGGGGGGATTGGGGGGGGTTTGGTTCAGGGTGGGGGCAGGATTGGGGGGTTTGGTTCAGGGTGGGGGCGGGATTGGGGGGGGTTTGGTTCAGGGTGGGGGGGGGATTGGGGGGGGGGTTTGGTTCAGGATTGGGGGGGGTTTGGTTCAGGGTGGGGGGGGGATTGGGGGGGGGTTTGGTTCAGGGTGGGGGGGGGATTGGGGGGGGGGTTTGGTTCAGGATTGGGGGGGGGATTGGGTTCAGGGTGGGGGGGGATTGGGTTCAGGGTTGGGGGGGGATTGGGTTCAGGGTGGGGGGGGATTGGGTTCAGGGTTGGGGGGGGATTGGGTTCAGGGTGGGGGGGGATTGGGTTCAGGGTGGGGGGGGGATTGGTTGGGGGGGGATTGGGTTCAGGGTGGGGGGGGTTTGGTTGGGGGGGGATTGGGTTCAGGGTGGGGGGGGGTTTGGTTCAGGGTGGGGGGGGGTTTGGTTCAGGGTGGGGGGGATTGGGTTCAGGGTTGGGGGGGGATTGGGTTCAGGGTGGGGGGGGGATTGGTTGGGGGGGGATTGGGTTCAGGGTGGGGGGGGGTTTGGTTCAGGGTGGGGGGGGGTTGGTTCAGGGTGGGGGGGGATTGGGTTCAGGGTTGGGGGGGGATTGGGGTTCAGGGTGGGGGGGGGATTGGTTGGGGGGGGATTGGGTTCAGGGTGGGGGGGGGTTTGGTTCAGGGTGGGGGGGGTTTGGTTCAGGGTGGGGGGGGATTGGTTGGGGGGGGTTTGGTTCAGGGTGGGGGGGGGATTGGGGGGGGTTTGGTTCAGGGTGGGGGGGGTGATGGGGGGGGTTTGGTTCAGGGTGGGGGGGGGATTGGGGGGGGGTTTGGTTCAGGGTGGGGGGGATTGGGGGGGGTTTGGTTCAGGGTGGGGGGGGATTGGGGGATGTTTGGTTCAGGGTTGGGGGGGGGGATTGGGTTCAGGGTGGGGGGGGATTGGGGGGGGGTTTGGTTCAGGTTGGGGGGGGGATTGGGGGGGGGTTTGGTTCAGGGTGGGGGGGGATTGGGGGGGGGTTTGGTTCAGGTTGGGAGGAGTCGGGGGGGGGTTTGGTTCAGGGTGGGGGGGGATTGGGTTCAGGGTGGGGGGGGGGATTGGTTGGGGGGGGGTTTGGTTCAGGGTGGGGGTGGGATTGGGGGGGGTTTGGTTCAGGGTGGGGGGGATTGGGGGGGGTTGGTTCAGTGTGGGAGGGGGGATTGGGGATGTTTGGTTCAGGTTGGGAGGAGTCGGGGGGGGGGTTTGGTTCAGGGTGGGGGGGGATTGGGGGGGTTTGGTTCAGGGTGGGGGTGGGATTGGTTGGGGGGGGGTTTGGTTCAGGGTGGGGGGGGGGATTGGGGGGGGGTTTGGTTCAGGGTGGGGGGGGATTGGGGGGGGTTTGGTTCAGGGTGGGGGGGGGATTGGGGGGGGTTTGGTTCAGGGTGGGGGTGGGATTGGTTGGGGGGGGGTTTGGTTCAGGGTGGGGGGGGGGATTGGGGGGGGTTTGGTTCAGGTGGGGGCGGGATTGGGGGGGGTTTGGTTCAGGGTGGGGGTGGGATTGGGGGGGGTTTGGTTCAGGGTGGGGGCGGGATTGGGGGGGTTTGGTTCAGGGTTGGGGGGTGATGGGGGGGGTTTGGTTCAGGGTGGGGGGGGATTGGTTGGGGGGGGTTTGGTTCAGGGTGGGGGGGGGATTGGGGGGGGTTTGGTTCAGGGTGGGGGCGGGATTGGGGGGGGTTTGGTTCAGGGTGGGGTGGGATTGGGGGGGGTTTGGTTCAGGGTGGGGGCGGGATTGGGGGGGGTTTGGTTCAGGGTGGGAGGGGGGATTGGGGGATGTTTGGTTCAGGGTCGGGGGGGTTTGGTTCAGGGTGGGGGGGGTTTGGTTCAGGGTGGGGGCGGGATTCGGGGGGGTTTGGTTCAGGGTGGGGGGGGGATTGGGGGATGTTTGGTTCAGGGTCGGGGGGGGGTTTGGTTCAGGGTGGGGGGGGATTGGTTGGGGGGGTTTGGTTCAGGGTGGGGGGGATTGGGAGGGGTTTGGTTCAGGGTGGGGGTGGGATTGGGGTGGGGTTTGGTTCAGGGTGGGGGGGGTTTGGTTCAGGGTGGGGGGGGGATTGGGGGGGTTTGGTTCAGGGTCGGGGGGGGTTTGGTTCAGGATGGGGGGGGATTGGGGGGGGGGGGTTTGGTTCAGGGTGGGGGGGGGATTGGGGGGGGGGTTGGTTCAGGATTGGGGGGGGTTTGGTTCAGGGTGGGGGGGGGATTGGGGGGGGTTTGGTTCAGGGTGGGGGCGGGATTGGGGGGGGTTTGGTTCAGGGTGGGGGTGGGATTGGGGGGGGGTTTGGTTCAGGGTGGGGGCGGGGATTGGGGGGGTTTGGTTCAGGGTGGGGTGGGATTGGGGGGGGTTTGGTTCAGGGTGGGGGCGGGATTGGGGGGGGTTTGGTTCAGGGTGGGAGGGGGGATTGGGGGATGTTTGGTTCAGGGTCGGGGGGGGTTTGGTTCAGGATGGGGGGGGATTGGGGGGGGGGTTTGGTTCAGGATTGGGGGGGGTTTGGTTCAGGGTGGGGGGGGGATTGGGTTCAGGGTGGGGGGGGATTGGTTGGGGGGGGGTTTGGTTCAGGGTGGGGGGGATTGGGGGGGGGTTTGGTTCAGGGTGGGGGGGGGATTGGGGGGGGTTTGGTTCAGGGTCGGGGGGGGTTTGGTTCAGGATGGGGGGGGATTGGGGGGGGGGGTTTGGTTCAGGGTGGGGGGGGATTGGGGGGGGGGTTTGGTTCAGGATTGGGGGGGGTTTGGTTCAGGGTGGGGGGGGGATTGGGTTCAGGGTGGGGGGGGATTGGTTGGGGGGGGGGTTTGGTTCAGGGTTGGGGGGTGATGGGGGGGGTTTGGTTCAGGGTTGGGGGGTGATGGGGGGGGTTTGGTTCAGGTTGGGGGGATTGGTTGGGGGGGGGTTTGGTTCAGGGTGGGGGGGGATTGGTTGGGGGGGGGTTTGGTTCAGGGTTGGGGGGTGATGGGGGGGGTTTGGTTCAGGGTTGGGGGGTGATGGGGGGGGTTTGGTTCAGGGTGGGGGGGGGATTGGTTGGGGGGGGGTTTGGTTCAGGGTGGGGGGGGATTGGTTGGGGGGGGGGTTTGGTTCAGGGTCGGGGGGGGAGATTGCCGGGGGGGCAGGGGTTTGCAGGTTGTGATTTAAGCTCTACATCCCTTCCCTCACCATGTGCAGCCTGTGCTGTCGGAGTCTGTCACTCGTACCCTCCTCCTCTCACACTCCCTCCTCCTCCCTCTCTCTCTCTCACTTCGCTCCCCTCCCTCTCCTTCTCTCTCCCCTTTCCCTCTCTCTCCCTTTCTCTCTCTCCCTTTCTCTCTCTTTCTCTCCCCTCCCTCTCTCCTTCTCTCTCTGCTCTCTCTCCTCTCTCCCCTTTCCCTCTCTCTACCTCTCCCTCCCTTTCTTTCCCAATCCGTGTCTCCCCTCTATCTCTCACACTCCTCTCCCTCTCTCGTCTTCTCCCTCTCTCTCTCCTCTCTCTTTCTCACTCCTCTTCCTCTCTCTATCTCTCTCTCTCCCTCTCCCTTCTCTCAATCTCTCTCTGTCTCTCCTCATTCCTCCTCCCACCCCGGCTCTCCCTCTCTCTCTAC
>NW_027599930.1:0-20134 GCF_964194155.1 Cetorhinus maximus | reverse complement strand
CTCTGACATGCAGCAATCACTCAGTACTGACCCTCTGACAGTGCAGCACTCCCTCGGTACTGACCCTCTGACAGTGCAGCACTCCCTCAGTACTGACCCTCTGACAGTGCAGCACTCCCCCAGTACTGACCCTCTGACAGTGCAGCTCTCCCTCAGTACTGACCCTCTGACAGTGCAGCACTCCCCCAGTACTGACCCTCTGACAGTGTAGCACTCCTTCAGTACTGAGCCTCTGACAGTGCAGCACTCCCTCGGTACTGACCCTCTGACAGTGCAGCGCTCCCTCAGTACTGACCCTCTGACGGTGCAGCACTCCCTCAGTACTGACCCTCTGACAGTGCGGCACTCCCTCAGTACTGACCCTCTGACAGTGCGGCACTCCCTCAGTACTGACTCTCTGACAGTGTAGCACTCCCTCAGTACTGACCCTCTGACAGTGTAGCACTCCCTCAGTACTGACCCTCTGACAGTGCAGCACTCCCTCAGTACTGACCCTCTGACAGTGCAGCACTCCCTCAGTACTGACCCTCTGACAGTGCAGCACTCCCTCAGCACTGACCCTCTGACAGTGTAGCACTCCTTCAATGCTGGAAATATTAATTTAAGGTTATGGGGCTAAGATCCCTGGAGTGGAAACTCGAGTCCATGACTCATAGTGTGAAACTCATTGTGTCCCGGCTCCATTACAGGACCGTGCTTCACCATGAGTCAATGTTTGCTGAGGCCTCTCCTAATCTGACTGAGATTCTGTGTTTTCTGCATCACACTGTCTGCTTGAGGAAGACCGAGACCCGACTTTCTCTTTCTCCTCGCAGTGATAGGTATACCAGTTCCTCTGCACTCAATCAGCTGCTTCTGCCTGTCCCTTAATAAGTCATGACTCTCACATTCCCAGGCACGTCTGTCTCTTATCTATATGTGCACTTCCATACTATAATCACAGTCGTAGAATCTTACAGCACAGGAGGCCTTTCGGCCCATCATGCCTGTGCTGGCTCTTTGAAATAGCCATCGGATGAGTCCCACTCCCTCGGCTCTTTCCCCAGATAACTGTATTCCCTCCTTTTCAAGTGTTTATCCAATTTGCTTTTGAAAGTTACAGCTGAATCTGCTTCCACTGACTTTCAGACAGTGCGTTCTAGATCACAACAACTCACCACCTAAATCTCATCTCATCTTCCATTGTCAATTACCTTAAATTTGTGTCGTCTGCTTACCAACCCTCCTGTAAACTGGAAACAGTTTCACCCCATCAACTCTATCAAGCTCTACTGGTGAGAGTCTGTGTGTGGAACGCATACCCCAGTGAGAATCAGTGTGTGTGGGACCTGTACCCCAGTGAGAGTCAGTGTGTGTGGGACCCGTACCCCAGTGAGAATCAGTGTGTGTTGGACCCGTACCCCAGTGAGAGTCAGTGTGTGTGGGACCCGTACCCCAGTGAGAGTCAGTGTGTGTGGGACCAGTACCCCAGTGAGAGTCAGTGTGTGTGGGACCCGTACCCCAGTGAGAGTCAGTGTGTGTGGGACCCGTACCCCAGTGAGAATCAGTGTGTGTTGGACCCGTACCCCAGTGAGAGTCAGTGTGTGTGAGACCCGTACCCCAGTGAGAGTCAGTGTGTGTGGGACCAGTACCCCAGTGAGAGTCAGTGTGTGTGGGACCCGTACCCCAGTGAGAGTCAGTGTGTGTGGGACCAGTACCCCAGTGAGAGTCAGTGTGTGTGGGACCCGTACCCCAGTGAGAGTCAGTGTGTGTGGGACCCGTACCCCAGTGAGAGTCAGTGTGTGTGGGACCTGTACCCCAGTGAGAAGCAGTGTGTGTGGGACCGGTACCCCAGTGAGAGTCAGTGCCTGTGGGACCTGTACCCCAGTGAGAGTCAGTGTGTGTGGGACCCGTACCCCAGTGAGAGTCAGTGTGTGTGGGACCCGTACCCCAGTGTGAGTCAGTGTGTGTGGGACCTGTACCCCAGTGAGAAGCAGTGTGTGTGGGACCGGTACCCCAGTGAGAGTCAGTGCCTGTGGGACCCGTACCCCAGTGAGAGTCAGTGTGTGTGGGACCCGTACCCCAGTGAGAGTCAGTGTGTGTGGGACCCGTACCCCAGTGAGAGTCAGCGTGTGGGGGACCCGTACCCCAGTGAGAGTCAGTGTGTTCAGGCAAGGAGGAAGGGAGAGGCAAGGTGAAGTGGTCTTCTGAGCCATTGACATGTTAATGCTTTGGTAATAGTTTAGTGGTGTTAATGAGCAGGTTGTTTGTGATGGAGTGTGAAGCTGCTTCCAGCCGTCGATCTGTGAAGATGGAATTTGGGCAGTGGGTGTCGAATTGGTTTAACACAGAATCATGAAGACATCAAACAGAACAAAACAGCTCCGATCGTTCACATCAAACATCTTTGGGTTTAAGAATTCCTGGAAGTTAAAAATCAATTGGAAGGATACAGGGCAGAGTGAAATAGATGACCGGCTGTTGTATCTCTGCTTGCTCTCTGGTGTCCTGAGTCTCAATTGGCTGCAACTTCCTGTGGCTTTGTGCTCAGAAACATGAGCATTTGTGGTTTGATGCAAATACCCGGCATTGAAGATGGAGTAAATGTATTACACATGTAACCTCCACGTGTGATCTTTAACACCTATCTATCAGCCCCTGCCCCTGAATGCATCTATGGTCATTTTAAAAACTCCACCTCACCCACATTGAAGAAACTCAATAGAATTTCTTGAAATTACCCTAGTTCAAAATCTGTGTAAAATTCGCGACAAATTTTAGGTGAATCAGTTACTTGGTTTTCCTGTTTTCTTAACCCGCACCAAGTCCCATCATGCTGTGCTCGTGCACTTACATTGACTCCAAGTTTGACAATATCTCAATTTAAAAATTCTCATTCTTGCTTTCAAACCCCCCCATGTCCTCACCTCTTGATCCCTGTCTCTGTAATCTCCTCCAGCCCCACAACCCTCTGAGATCTCTGCGCTCCTCCAATTCTGGCCTCTTGAGCAGCCCCCGATTTCCATCGGTCCACCATTAGCGGCCATGCCTTAAGCTGCCTGGACCCCAAACTCTGGAATTCCCTCCCTAAACCTCACTCCCTCACTCTGCTCCGATAAAACCTAAGCTTTTGGTCATTTGACCTAATATCCTCTTACAAGTCTCATTTTTGAAATTTGTCTGATTTCTGCTCCTGTAAAGCGGCTTGGGCATTATTAATGACGTTATGTAAATATAAGTAGTTATTTTCTGTTCTGTTGTGGGAAGATTTGTAATGATTGTAGGTTCTGAAACGTGTTTGTCAGCTGCTGTGATCCTGAGGACTTTAGTTTAAAGGAGTGATAGATTCCCACACAACTTGACGTTTGCTGAGGTCATAGTGCCAGAGCTGAGAGAAAGCAGAGCAGGAAGTGGGAGTGTAACAAGGAGCCACTGTAGACCAGAATCAATGTGATTGTTGGATAAACACTTGCTGTAAATTCTGTTCTTTCCATCAAACAGTATTGTTTTAGATGTGCCTCACTGTGCTGATCCCTCAGGGCATTCATTCAACCCAGAAACAAACTCTCAGAGAAATGTTTATCAGTTCTTTCAGTGACCACTGAGGTGGACCTTCACTGCCCTGTGGAATAGATTCAGCACCAAACATTCCCTATCTCTACAGCCTTGAACTTGTTCCAATATTCAATCAGATCGCCGCAGATCTTAGCCTCAACTCTATTCACCCACCTTAACTCTCTATTTCTTCATACCCTGACCTAACAAAGACCTACCAATCTCAGCTTTGAAAGCTTTAATTGACATTCAGCATCAGCAGCGTTTTAAGGGAGAGGGTTCCAGATTCCCACTCCCCTGTGTGCGAGGAAGTGCTTCCTGGCATCACCCCTGAATGGCCTCGCTCGAATTTGAAGGTTCTGCTCTCTTATTCTGAACTACCCCCCACCCCCATCCCCACTCCACCCCAACCAGAGGAAATAGTTTCTCTCTATTGACCCTTAGGCCCAAGTGATGCAGACTGGAAAGGGTATGGTAGGCACCTGGCAGGACCATCCACCACCTGATCTGGCTGGATCACATAAGACACTATGGAGTCCTGTTTTCATCTGCTAAAACTGCTCGCTATACCAGGGTCACCCTAAAATACAAAGCTAACTCCTGCATTCTTTTCACTCCAGCAGCCTGTCTTCTTAGACCCCTCTCCCCTGTCCCCTCCACCCTCACCTCCAACAATACGTGTGAGGAGCGCATGGACTTCTTTGTCACTGGGATCAAGGCCATCCAACCAGCTGCCTGTGCCATGCCCCTCCCTCCCTCCCCATTGATCAATGGGCCAACTTCCATTGCTCCCCCCTGCCCAATCCCTCAGCTCATATCTTTCTCCACTTTCTCTCCCTATCTCCCCTCATGCCCAATCTGATCTCATCTTGTCCGTGGGGGTAGACCTTCTGCTCCCTCAATCCTATTCCCACTAACCTGCTGACCATCAAACTTCCCCTCCTGGTCTCCATGTTAGTTGATATTTCAAATAGTTCTCTCTCTTCAGAGGTTGTCACTCTCCCCTTTAAATCCATTAATCACTACTTTCTGTTTCCTGTCACTCAGCCAATTCCCTATCCATTTTGCTACTGTCCCTTTTATCCCTTGAGCAATCATTTTTCTCAGAAGTCGGTTGTGTGGTGCTGTATCAAATGCCTTTTGAAAGTCCATATACACCACCTCGACAGCATTACCCTCATCAAGCCTCTCACTGATTCTTCTTTATCTTAATTTCTATTTCCTTTGTCATCCAGGGAGCTCTGGATTTGATTGCCCTAGCTTTCCCTTTCGAGGGAATATACCTTGACTGTGCCTGAACCATCCCTTCTTTGAAAGTAGCCCATTGATCAGCTACCATTTTTCCTGCCAACCTTTGACTCTAATTTATTCAGCCCAGGTCTGTTCTTACCGCATTGAGGTTTGCTTTCTCCCAGTTAATTTTTCTTACTCTGGATTGTTCTACAATAATCACTGTTCCCTAAATGTTCTCCTACTGACACTTGATCTACTTGGCCCAACTCATTCCCAAGAACCAGGTCCACAGTGCCTCCTTTCACATTGGACTGGACACATACTGCTGTAGAAACACACTCTAGAAACGCTTGCCCCTCTCTGCCCTTTACACTACTACTTTATACTTTTTTCAAAATTCCATGTTTGAATCCTCCAATCGGGTTTCTGCCCTTGTCACAGTACAGAAACAGTTCTTAGCAAAGTTACAAATGACAAGCCCTGTTACTGTGACAAAGGTAAACTTTCCCTCCTCGTCCTTCTTGACTTGTCTGCAGCCTCTGACACAGTTTGACCACACCATCCTCCTCCAACACCTCTGCACTGCTGTCCAGCTGGGTGGGGCTGCTCTCACCTGGATCTATTCTTATCGATCTAGTCGTAGCCAGAGAATCACCTGCAATGACCTCTCTTCCTGCTCCCACACTGTTACCTCCAGTGTTCCCCGAGGATCTATCCTTGGCCCCTCCTATCTACATGCTGCACCCCCCAACCCATCCGGCACCATATTAGCTTTCACATGTACACTGACGCCAGCCAGCTCTACCTCACCTCCACCTCTCTAGACTCCTCCACTGTTGTCAAATTATCAGACTGCTTATCCAACATCCAGTATTGGATGGGCAGGAATTTCCTCTAATTAAATATTGGCCCACCATAAACAGAGCTACCAACTCCATCCCTCTCCATGGCAACTGTCTGAGACTGAACTAGACCATTCAAAAAGTTGATGTCACATTTTGGCCACCACTCCAAACCATATCCTTGCATGGTTATTAAGTTGATCTATTTTCACTGTTGTAACATTGCCCAATTTTGCCGCTGTCTCAGCTCATCTGCTGCTGAAATCATCATGCCTTAGTTACTTCTAGACCCGACTATTCCAACACTCTCCTGGCTGGTCTCCCACATTTTACTCTCCTTAAGCCAAAACTCTGCTGCCCCTATCCTAACTTGCACCAAGTCCTGTTCCCCTATCACCCATGTGCTCCCAGTCAGGCAACATCTTGATTTTAAAATCCTTGTCTTCAAATCCCTCCACAGCCTCACCCCTCCTTATCTCTGTAACCTCCTCCAGCATAATCACTCTCCGAGATCTCTGCACTCCACTAATTCTGGCCTCTTGCCCATCTCCAATTTTAATCGCTTCACCGGCTGCCTGGGCCCAAAGCTTTGGAATTCCCTCCCTAAACCTCTCCACCACACTTTCCTCTTCAAAGAAACTCTTTAAAACCTATATCTTTGACCAAGCTTTTGGTCAAGTGACCTAACATCTCCTTAAGTGTCTCGGTGTCATACTTTGTTTTGTAAAGCGTCTGTGGAGCAACTTGAGAGGTTTCATCCCATTAAAGGCGCTATATAAATATAAAATGTTGTTTTTGTCACCCTATCGACTACTTTAATCATCTTAAAGACCTCAATTCGATCACTCCTGAATCTTTTACACTTGAGGGAATACAGACCAAACCGATGCAACATGACCTTGTAATTTAGCACTTGTAGCTCTGGTGAACCTGCTGACCCACTGTCATCACATGGACTGTGGCAGGTACAAGAAAACAGCGCAACACCACAGGAGCACCAGGGACAGGCATCAAAATCCAGCCTTGCCAGTCACAGCCACACCCACGGGATGAATAAAAGTAGTAAGTATTATTGGCAGGGTTCAGGAGGTATTAATTAGACCCATCAACAGGAATGTGGGAACTCTTCAGAGCCCAAACCTCATGGTGCTGAGGTTCAAGGAGAGTTTTTAACTCAGCAAGCTGTTGAGATCAGAAATGGGCTGCCTGAAGGGACGGTGGAAACAGATTCAATAGAAACTTTCATGGAGAATTGGATAAATACTTGAAGGGACAAGAGTTGCAGGGCTATGGGGAAAGAGCACGTGAGATTGAGGCGAATTGGATAGCTCTTCCAAAGAGTTAGCAGGGGGCACAATGGGCTGAATGGCCTCCTTCTGTGCTGAAAGGTTCCATGATTTGCAGGTGAGCCTAATTTTGGAATTGAGTAACCCAACGGTTAATGGGCCGGTCCAGGAAGACATTGCAAATCTACAAGAACAACACAACAGGAAACAGACACGAGGAGCAGCTTAACTCATCTCCGAAGCTGGATTCCTCAGAACTTCCTGTGGGGACACCTGTGAGAATCAACAAGAACTGGACAGAATTCACTGCTGCCGAAACTCACCATTGTACGCAACAGTACAAAAAATTTACTGAAAAATCACAGCCCAAACAACAGCACACCCAGGAATATTCTATAATATATACTGTGTTATACCCAGTAACGCACGATGTGTTATTATGTAATATATACAGCGTTATACCCAGTAATGCATGGTGTGTTATTATGTAATATATACGGCGTTATACCCAGTAATGCATGGTGTGTTATTATGTAATATATACAGCATTATATTCAGTAATGCACAGTGTGTTATTATGTCATATAAATACTGTTATACCCAGTAACGCATGATGTGCTATTATGTAATATATACAGCGTTATTCTCAGTAATGCACGTTATGTAATATATACGGTGTTATACTCAGTAACACACAGTGTGTTATTGTGTAATATATAGAATGTTGTAGCCAGTAACACACAGTGTTATTATATAATATATACTGTGTTATACCCAGTAACACAGGGTGTGTTATTATATAAGATATATGGGATTATACCTAGTAACGCATGGTGTGTTATTAAGTAATATATACAGTGTTATACACAGTAACGCATCATGTGCTCTCATGTAATATACACAGTGTTATACTCAGTAACGCACAGTGTGTTATTATATAAAATATATAGTGTTATACTCAGTAATGCAAGGTGTGTTATTATGTAATATATACAGCATCATACTCAGTAAGACATGGTGTGTTATTATACAATACATAAAGCATTATACCCAATAACGCATGGTGTGTTATTATACAATATATACAGTGTTATATCAAGCAACGCATAGTGTGTTATTATGTAATATGTACAGCGTTATACCCAGTAACACATGATGTGTTATTATGCAATATATAGTGTTATACTTAGTAACACATCGTGTGTTATTATATAATATATACAGCGTTATACCTAGTAACGCAGTGTGTCATTATGTAATATATACAGCGTTATACCTAGTAATGCACGGTGTGTTCTTATATAATAGTGTTAAAACCAGTTTTGTGTTATACAATATATACAGATAACATTATTATATAATATATACAGCATTATACCCAGTAACACATGTTGTGTTATTATATAAGATATACAGGTAATTTTATTATATGACATATACAGTGTTATACCTGGTAACACATGGTGTGTTATTATATAAGATATACAGGTAACTTTAAAGTATAATATACACAGTGTTGTGCCCAGTAACACATGGTGTGTTATTATATAAGATATACAGGTAATTTTATTAAATAATAGTGTTATACCCAATAACACACTGTGTGTTATTATATAATACAAACAGTGTTATACCCAGTAACAAAGGGTGTGTTATTACATCATATATACGGCATTATACCCAGCAACGGATGGTCTGTTATTATGCAATATATACAGCTTATACCCAGTAACGCATGATGTGTCATTATGTAATATATATAGTGTTATACTCAGTAATGCATAGTGTGTTATTATACAATATATACAGCGTTATACCCAGTATCACACGGTATGTTATTATATACGATATACAGGTAATTTTATTATATAATACATACAGTGTTATACCCAGTAACACATGGTGTGTTATTATATAATATATAGTGTTATACACAGTAACGCACGGTGTGTTATTATGTAATATATAAAGGTAGCATTATTATATGATAAATACAGTGTTATACCCAGTAACACATGGTGTGTTATTATATAATATATACAGTGTTATACACAGTAACGCACAGTGTGTTATTATATAATATATACAGTGTTGTACCCAGTATCACACGGTGTGTCATTATGTAATATATACATGTAACATTATTATATAATACATACAGTGTTATACCCAGTAACACATGGTGTGTTATTATATAATATATACAGTGTTATACACAGTAACGCACGGTGTGTTATGTAATATATAGGTAGCATTATTATGATATATACAGTATTACACCAGTAATGCATGTTGTGTTATAATATAATACATACAGTTAAAGTTATTATATGATATACACAATGTTATACCCAGTAACACACAGTGTGTTGTTATATAATATATACAGTGTTATATCCAGTAACGCATAGTGGAGTGTGTTATTATGTAATATGTACAGCGTTAATCCCAGTAACGCATGGTGTTTATTATGTAATATATACAGTGTTATACCCGGTAATGCACGATGTATTATTATGTAAAATATTGTCATAAACTCTTTAATCACAGATAATGGTTCATCTTCAAGGGCGAAGAACATTCTGGAAGAATGTGTGTTTTAAAAAGCACTGGTCCTTAAAGGGTTAATGCGAGGCCTCTGGTTGTTGCTGTTCCTGGAAAAGACAGTATTTTACAAGAAAAGGTAATGAAGCAGTTTTAAAGATGCTGGAAACCTCTTGACGCTGGTGGACTGTTTACAAGAGGGTCACATGGTGGTTTATGGCTTTGGAAAAAAACTGCACCTGGAAAATGGTGTTTAAAGGTTGATCGTTTTGCTTCGGAGGAAACAAAAAGGATCAACTGCCTGTGTAAAGAGGACAGCAGCTCCTGAAGCTCCAGACTCAGTCCAAAGCAAAAACTGAATGGAAGTTGCTCCGAGTTGCTCTACATTCTGAAACCGACCAACTGCAGGTTTTCCACAAAGTCCACCTGAAAAGTTGTGCAAGAATCATTGATTGTTTCACAGAACAGCGCTGAGAGACCAACTGTGTAACCCGGAGTTAGGGTATTTAGAAAGAGTAATTATTATATTTTCATATTTCATACTGTATGTTAATAAGCTTTGCCTTCTACTTGACGAGTCTGGTTTTTATAATAAACTAATAATTTTGTTGCTTATTGGAGAAACCTGGGCATTGAGTGTTCATTCTGAGATTCATGGGTAAAGCACATGTTTGGCCGTAAAGCTAGCTGGAGAAATCATTTAAATATATGTTGTGACCCATGGTGTAGTGGAACTAGAGGCAGACAGTGCACTCTTCCCATCTCGGTCATGACGATATACAGTGTTATACCCAGTAACACACAGTGTGTTATTATCTAATATATACAGGGGTGCTATATCCAGTGACACACGGTTATCCAACGTTATACCCAGTGATGGACAGGGTGATGTTTTTGTTCTGGTGTGGGGTCACATTCGCTCCCCTGTCCTTGAACAGCAGGAGAGATCAGCAAAAATCATGAGTAATGACAAATTAAACAACATCCGCTAAAATGTTTAAACGCAGAGCCTGCACTGTCTGCGGCCAGTCAGGCAATTTAATTAATTTTCAGCTTGTCTCCCATTTAACCTGCTCAAATTCAGTTTTGACTGCAGGTTCCCTCCCTTCGGGACTCCCGAACCCTGCTGGTTTCAAACAGTTACATAAATAACACCATCCTTTCCAAAGCCAGGCTGGAAACAGTTCTGAGCAGATGGGCTTTTAGTGTTGCTGGGTTGCGGGAGACGCGTTGGTCAGTGAGGAGCAGATGGTCAGTGCTGAAGCATGTGATAGTGTTCCAGTTCCACGATTGGCACAGCAGTTTGATTTTCTGTCATGTTTGAGGGCTCCATGCCCGAGGGAAACAATGATCCCTTTTGGCTGAAGATTCCTTCAGCTGCTGGTGCTGGACTGGACAATCAGGCTCAGGATGTGGGCACTCTCTCCCTCCCTCCGCCATTGTACTTCACCAATTAGCCCCTCAGCTCTCTGATTTACCAATCACCACGGCAACCTCATAAACACACACACACACTCACAAATACTCACACACTCACACACACATACACTCACAAATACTCACACACTCACACACACACTCACAAATACACACACACACTCACACACATACATACACACACACACACTCACACACATACATACACACACTCACAAATACTCACACACTCACACACACAAAAACACACGCACACACTCACAAATACTCACACACTCACACACATACATACACACACTCACAAATACTCACACACACACACTCACAAATACACACACACACACTCACAAATACACACACACTCACACACACACTCACAAATCCACACACACATTGCTTTGGATTTCCAGCATCCCCAGTTTTTTTGTTTTTATCAGACACACAGGTATTTTTGGGAATACTGATGCAGCATTAACAAAATGCTGGGACATGACAAAAAACACAAAGCAGGAAACAGACAATCCACAAGTGGGTTAGAGAGAGACAAACACTCACTGACACACACACTCACTCACACACACATTCTTACAAAAACACATGCCATACTCACTCACCCACACACACACGCACACTCTCATACCCATTTACACTTAAACCCACACACACACATTTTCACACAGTCACACACACACAATTCTACACATTCACTCATGCACACACTCTAACACACACAGTCACATGCACACACACTATGAAATTCACTTTCACACTCATGTGGACAGACTGTGATGAGAAGGAACTGAGACAGACAAAATGGAGAAAGGGAGTGAGAGAGCTGCAGAACCAATGAAGTAAACACATGGCAGAATGAAGAGAGAGAAAGAGACAGGAGATCGTGACGGAGAGAGAGGTGGAGAGAGAGCAAGAGGCAAAGTGGGAGGATGAGGAGAAAGAATGTGGGACAAGTGGAGTGAAAAAGAGACAGACAGAGGAGGAATGCACAGTCAGGCAGCGATTGAATGGGAAGACAAGGAGAGAGCAGAGACAGAGAGAGATAGAGAGAGAGGAGCTGTGTTACCCGTACCCAGTAATTAGCAGTGATTGCTTCTCATAATTAAGCAGTGATTTGATCTGAGATTCATGTGAGTAAATTCGGAGGTGAATCAACGTGCAGGAGCCTGTCACTCAATCCGTGTAAAACAGGTGTTGAACTAACAATCAAACTCACACCTGGACCCTTTAAGAGGCTACTTAAAGGGGCTGTATCTGAGCAACTGATCTATTTCCAAATTATGTTTAAATATAAAACCATTTATTTTTAGTGAGCAGCTCATGAGCAACTGCTTCAGGAGAATGGGGGGAGAGGGGGAGGAGGGGGTGGGGGAGTGGGGATGGTGGGGGCAGGAGGGGACAAGGAGGAGGGGGTGGTAAGGAGACGTGGAGGAGAGGCATGGGGAAGTGTGTTTGGGGGAAGGGGATGATGGGATGGTGGGGGGATGTAGGGAGGAGGATGGGCATGGAGTGAGGCATGGGGGTTGGTGCGTGGGGCAAAGGGGTGGGTGGGAGGAGAGCAAGGTGGGAGGGGGGGAATGGGGACAGGCATGGCGGAGTGGGGCGGTGCATGGAGGGAACATGGGTAGGAGGGGAAGGGGAGGGGAGGTGGAGGGGGAGGAGGGGGAGGAGGGGCGAGGGGAGGGAGGGGCAGGGGCATAGAGGAGAGGGGGTGGAGCAGAGGTGGGGAGAGAGCTGGGGGAAGGGGAGGGGTAGAGGGGGTGGGGGAGGGGGTGAGCAAGGTGGAGGAGTGCTGGGGAGGGAGGGAGTGTGATGGGGAGGGGAGAGAGGGGAGGGGAGGGGATGTGTGCAAGGGGAGAGGAGGTTGGTGGGAGGGGACAGGAAGGGTAGGGGGAGGCAGAAGAGTGGGTGAGGAGGGGGAGGACAGGGGGAGGAGTGTAGGGGAGAGGGAGAGGAGGTAGAGGGAATGGGGATGGGGAGAGACCACTGGGGGGAAGAGGAGGAGAGGAAGGGGGCTGAGTTAGGGGAGAGGAGGGTGGTGGGAGGGCAGAGGAGTGTGTGGGAGGAGGATGAGGAAGGGTAAGGAAGGGGGAGGGAAAGGTGGAGTGTGAGGGGAGGGAGAGGGGGAGGGGGGAGTGGAAGTTGGCAGGAGGGGGTGGTTAGTGTAGAGGGTGAGAGAGGTGTAGGGGAGAGATGGAGGGGGTAGGAGCATGGGTGAGGGGTAAGGGATGGGCTAGGTGAGAGGGGGGTGGGGGGGTGGATGGGGGTAGCTGAGGTAGGGAGAGGGAAGGGATAGAGGGAACGGTGGGGGACAGAGGGAAAGGGGAGGGACAGGAGGGCATGAGGGCTGTGGCAGGGTGAGGGGAGGTGTGGGGAAAGGGGGAAGGGGTAAGGGTAGGAGGGAGGAGGGGAGAAGGAGGTGGAGAGGAGCAGAGGAGGGGAGAGGGAGGGGGAGAGCAGTGGAGGAGGAGGCGAGGGAGGAGGAGGGGAGGGGGAGGGGAAGAGGGGGAGGAAGAGGAGGGGTGGGGGTGGGGGAGGGGAGGGGTGGGGGTGGGGGAGGGGAGGGGTGGGGATGTGGGAGGAGGAGGGGAGGGGTTGGGGTGGGGAAGAGGGGAGTGGTGGGGGAGGAGCAGGGGAGGGGTGGGGGTGGGGAAGAGGGGAGTGGTGGGGGAGGAGCAGGGGAGGGGTGGGGGTGGGGAAGAGGGGAGTGGTGGGGGAGGAGCAGGGGAGGGGTGGGGAGGGGTGGGAGTGGGGCAGGCCCAGTTCCTCCAGTGAGACCCATTTCCCAAGACTCCAGAGTCCACTTTCCTGGCTCCCACTCAACACATTCCCAGCTCTGCCAGGAATGCTGGCGCCCCCCCCCCCAGGTCCCATCCCCCTCTCCTGGACCCCAAATCCATCCTCATCAACCCTCTCTCCCCCAGACCCCCATTCTCCCACCACCTCGTCCTCAGTCCCCTCTCTCCCTGCCCCTCACCCCCATTCCCTTGTCTCTCTCTCTCTCGCTCCCCCCTTGACCCCCATTCCCCAGCCTCACTCTCTCCCCAGTCCCTAAACCCCACCCTCCCTGATCCTCCACTGCTCACTCTCGCACAGCCCAGTGTGAGACAGCTGCTGAGTGAGGTGGGTGATAGAGGGCGGGTCTCTCCTCCTGCCCCCCTGACAGTTTGCAGTTTGTCAGTCAGGATTGTTTCACCATTACACCCTCTCCAGTTCAAACAGCCCGGGGACCTGTTTCCACTGCGAACCTTCAACCACAAATCATATGTGTTTTTTTTTAAAACAAAACCAGGGGTGAAACTCTCCTACCCTGGGAAATGCTCACAACTTGCCCTCTCTCTGTCTGTTCCGTCCTGCCTGTTCTTGTTTGTTTTTACCAATTACTTTCCTTCAGTCCCCGGTTTCCCTGCTACCTCGAGTGCTTTCAGAGTCTCGCTGCGTGTGGGGGCTGTGTCGCTATAGAAACCGAGTCACCCAGTTAATCCCATTCTGCTCGCCGCTTCCCACTCAGCGAGCTGGGCCCAATCAGCAGAGACCTTGCATCTCCATAGCGCCTTTAACACAGTCAAACCCCCCCAAGGCGGCCAAATTTTATCACCGACTCACGGTTAACGGTAACAAAATCGTTAGGTTACTGGACTAGTAATCGAGAGTGTTCAGATGCCACCATGGCAGCTGTGGAAAATTAAATTAGGTCATCCAAATAAATCTGGCAAAGAAATCTAATCTCTCAGTAATGATTAAAACTACTGGAAGATCATAAAAAAAAAGCCCATCTTGTTCACTAACGTCCTTTAGGGAAGGAAATCTGACGTCCCTACCTGGTCTGGCCCTACACGTGACTCCAGACCCACAGCGATGTGGTCGACTCTTAACTGCCCTTGGGAAAGGGCCTAGCGAGCCTCTTGGGTGTAAATGGTCCAACACGCGGGTTGCCAACCCTCCAGCCTTGGCCTGGAGTATGCAGGAACTGAAGAGCAATCTCCAGGCCACTGCTGTGTGAGAGAAAAGTCACTGGGACATTAAAAAAGTTTGTTTTTTTTCAAATTTCCTTTGAACCTTTCTTCTTTACCAGGCATAAAAATATTGAAAATGGGGAGAAAAGAAAAACAGGGCCTCCCGGCCGACAGTCAGAGATCACCTGAAGCTTTTTGCTTCCTGATCGGCGTAGGAGGGCCGTGTGTCACAGGGGTCGATGTGTTGGCCGACTAATGGCTGGAGCGTGGGGGAAAGTCATGTGATGAAACTGCCAGGGCTACATTTAATCAGAGTTGGCAACTGTACTGACAACCACCTCTTTCAGGGCGATTAGAAATGGACAATAAACACCGACCCAGCCAAGGACACCCACATCCCATCAGTGGATGAAAAATAACAAGAAGCTGTTCGATCGCTTGGGCAAAAGCTTGGTCAAAGAGGTCGGTTTTAAGGAGCATCTTAAAGGAGGAGAGGGAAGGGGATGGAAGGCACAGTTAGCACTGACGGAGAGACGAAAATCAGGAATGCTAAAAGGGCCAGGATTGAAGGAGCGCAGCAACGTCAGAGCCTGCTGGGGCTGCAGGAGGTTCCGGGGATATTGGGGTGGTGGTGGGGAGGGAGAGAGGGACGATGCCATGGAGAGATTTGAAAACAGGACGCTGGGAATGTTTAAAAATCTGGAGCCTCCCAGTTCAGTTTCTGCCTTTAATCGTCAGGGGCGACAGTTGGGGGCGTCTCCATGCTGGACATCAGTCAGTGGAGTTAGAGCAGGAACATGGGGTGAGAGCGGCTGAGGTCAGACACATCGCTGAAATATTGGGTAATGACAGGAGTGACTGCTCATTCAAAAAGTGTACAACAACAAGAGCAAGCATGGAGAAATGTCAAAGAACTGCTGTGACCAAGCCGGGGGGTTTGGACAACTGGCCAGGCACTGCTCTGAACGTAGGCAGTACTGAGGGAGTGCTGCACTGTCGGAGGGTCAGTACTGAGGGAGTGCTGCACTGTCGGAGGGTCAGTACTGAGGGAGCACTGCACTGTCGGAGGGTCAGTACTGAGGGAGCACTGCACTGTCGGAGGGTCAGTACTGAGGGAGTGTTGCACTGTCGGAGGGTCAGTACTGAGGGAGTGCTGCACTGTCAGAGGGTCAGTACTGAGGGAGTGCTGAACTGTCAGAGGGTCAGTACTGAGGGAGTGCTGCACTTTCCAAGGGTCAGTACTGAGGGAGTGCTGCACTGTCAGAGGGTCAGTACTGAGGGAGTGCTGCACTGTCAGAGGGTCAGTACTGAGGGAGTGCTGCACTGTCAGAGGGTCAGTACTGAGGGAGTGCTGCACTGTCAGAGGGTCAGTACTGAGGGAGCGCTGCACTGTCAGAGGGTCGGTACTGAGAGAATGCTGCACTGTCGGAGGGTGAGTACTGAGGGAGTGCTGCACTGTGGGAGGGTCAGTACTGAGGGAGTGCTGCACTGTCAGAGGGTCAGTACTGAGGGAGTGCTGAACTGTCAGAGGGTCAGTACTGAGGGAGTGCTGCACTTTCCAAGGGTCAGTACTGAGGGAGTGCTGCACTGTCGGAGGGTCAGTACTGAGGGAGTGCTGCACTGTCGGAGGGTCAGTACTGAGGGAGCTTTTTTTTATTCATTCATGGGATGTGGGCAGCCAGGTTTCCAACATTACAAAACTGACGACACTTCAGTTAGTACCTCATTGGCTAGAGAGTGTATTTAGACACCCTGTGGATGTGAAAGGAGCTATAGAAATGGAAGTCTTTGGGTTTTCCCGTCTGCCTGAGGGAGTGCGCCAAGCTGCGATGGAGTCAGAGGGTGTGGATTCTACTCGTGTTTCAATGTCTGTCACTGGAGTGAGCTACTTGGTGTCATTCGTGTGTCAAACCAGCAGGGAACATGCAGAATACAGCGAGGCATCAAGCCTGGGAATTGAATAGGAATCGGGTGCAGGGGTGATAGAGCAGAGAGTGACAGCTCCTCACCTGTGCGTGTGTGTGTGGGGAGTGGACAGGTAGAGTTGGAAAGAACTGCTGAATTGAAACACTTACTCATGACTGTGGGACATGTTAGGGCTAAACCAGTCTCCCTCAAGCATGAACATGATCCATAACAAAACACACCAGTCACCTGTGAAAGCAGCATTTTCACACGGTTTGAAGCCAGTCCTGCTAGACGCAGATTTTGTTGAGCATGTCAAGCACCAGGAGAGGATCACAGAGCGTGCCTGTGGTCAATCTGCTAACATTCCCTTAAAGGTGTATTGCACCTGAGATCACTCTGCACTTTCACTCCACATAGTCCAACCATGAGGTGTAACACATACCCGGGAGTGAGTTACAGACTGGAATCTAATCGAGGGGTTCGGGGTGGTTTATATATAGAATAACAGATACCCGGGAGTGAGTTACAGACTGGAATCTAATCAAGGGGTTCGGGGTGGTTTATATATAGAATAACAGATACCCGGGAGTGAGTTACAGACTAGAATCTAATCGAGGGGTTGGGGGTGGTTTATATATAGAATAACAGATACCCGGGAGTGAGTTACAGACTGGAATCTAATCGAGGGGTTCGGGTGGTTTATATATAGAATAACAGATACCCGGGAGTGAGTTACAGACTGGAATCTAATCGAGGGGTTCGGGTGGTTTATATATAGAATAACAGATACCCGGGAGTGAGTTACAGACTGGAATCTAATCGAGGGGTTTGGGAGGTTTATATATAAAATAAGATTCCCGGGAGTGAGTTACATACTGGAATCTAATCGAGGGGTTAGGGAGATTTATATATAAATTAACAGATAGCCGGGAGTGAGTTACACACTGGAATCTAATCGAGGGGTTTGGGAGGTTTATATATAGAATAACAGATACCCGGGAATGAGTTACAGACTGGAATCTAATTGAGGGGTTCGGGGTGGTTTATATATAGAATAACAGATACTTGAGAGTGAGTTACAGACTGGAATCAAATCGAGGGGTTCGGGGTGGTTTATATATAGAATAACAGATACCCGAGAGTGAGTTACAGACTGGAATCTAATCGAAGGGTTCGGGGTGGTTTATATATAGAATAACAGATACCCGGGAGTGAGTTACAGACTGGAATCTAATCGAGGGGTTCGGGGTGGTTTATATATAGAATAACAGATACCCGGGAGTGAGTTACAGACTGGAATCTAATCGAGGGGTTCGGGGTGGTTTATATATAGAATAACAGATACCCGGGAGTGAGTTACAGACTGGAATCTAATCGAGGGGTTCGGGGTGGTTTATATATAGAATAACAGATACCCGGAAGTGAGTTACAGACTGGAATCTAACAAGGGGTTTGGGGTGGTTTATATATATAATGCAGATCAGATCGGGTTTCGCAATGATGCCCACTCTAATTGAATAGCCTGCAACAATAATTTGTCTAGGTTGTGGAAATTTGTGATCTGCCAGTGAGTATTTGGAGTGAGGATTGCAATTTATGAAGGGCTGTTTGTGTGCGTTTACTATAGGATCAGTATGTGCAAAGAGCTCTGGTGTAATGTTACTGTTGCTATTGAACAAGAGAGAAATAAATAAGGAGGTGTCTGGCACGGCAGTGTTTATGGTCTGGGAATGTGCAGGTCCTTGTATTTGTGATATTGCAGTTTGTACAGAGTCTGTTGTTCTGGAACATGGACACATCACCTCACGAGGTCCCAAAGCCAACGCTGTACTTTTGGAAACGTAGTCACTGTTGCAATGCAGGGAAAGTGACAGCCAGCCTGCGCACAGCAAGAGCCCACCGTTTACAATGTGCTAATGACCAGATCATCTGTTAGTTTGTTAGTGATGCTGATTGAACAATAGCTACTGGCCCCAAAGACACTGAGGAGGATACCCCTGATCTTTTACAAAGGGTGCGATGGGATTTTTATATCCACCTGAGAGGGCAGAGGGGACCTCAGTTTAACATCTCATCCAAAAGATGGTGCCTCTGGCAGTGCAGCACTCTCTCAGTTTTGGAGGACTCAGGTCTGAGAGTGTCACCCTTATTTTAGCCCTTCTCACTAAGCATTAGCCACAACTGACACGTACCTCATGTCCATTATAGCTTTTTTTTATTCATTCATGGGATGTGGGCTCTGCTGACTGGGCCAGTATTTATTGCCCACCCCTAATTGCCGCTGAGAAGGTGAGTTGCCTTCTTCAACCACTGCAGTCCATGCGGTGTAGGTACACCCACAGTGCTGTTAGGGAGGGAGTTCCAGGATTTTGACCCAGTGACAGTGAAGGAACGGTGATATATTTCCAAGTCAGGGTGGTGAGTGACTTGGAGGGGAACTTCTAGGTGGTGGCGTTCCTATCTATCTGCTGCCCTTATCCGTTTAGATGGTAGTGGTCATGGGTTTGGAAGCTGTTGTTGAAGGAGCTTTGATGAATTCTTGCAGTGCATCTTGTGAATGGTACACATCTGTAAGTCTCTCTAAACCCTACCCTGGCAGAGGTCAGAACAAGGGTTGGAGCCTGAGGGCTGGGTCAGTGCCACACAGGGTGGTACATGGCACACTGAGCCACACTGTGGCTGAACTGGTCATGTCTGACCCTGCTGTATGCAGAGTCCATACCCACGCTGACCCGGGCCAGCTGATCCCAGCGGCTCGTGTGTTCCATGCAGGGCTGGGCTCGAGCCAGATCACATGGACAACACTGGAACGCACTGGCAAGTGGAGCTCAAGCAAGGGCAGGTGTTGCTGAAGCTGTGATTCCCCCACAGTTCAATATCCACCAGCACTGAGTGTCCAGGCTTGCAGTTGAACGCTGGTGAATTGAGTGGGGAGAGACAGAGAGAGTCTGTCCCTCAGGCCAGAGTCTATGTTTTCCTGGGGGTGAGGTATCATCAGAAACAGGAAGAGGGAGTAAAAGACTGTGAAAGCAATTCAAATACTAAATCAATAAATTATTGATCATTGGTGGTTATCAATAAAGGTCAGTCAGCTGGGTTGGGAATGGAAAGGGGGTGGTTGGGGAGATTATGGGACTGAGGACGCACCCCATCAGCAGCTCCCTTTATCCAGCTGATCTCTTTATTCGAGTGGCACAGGGGGTGAACACACGGGGGTGCCACCCCATGACTGAATCACCCATACGCAGGGACCCCCACACCCCAATTGTGTATTCGCCAAGGGTCCTTGGAGAGTGAGGCAGGCTGCTGTGGTGGGGGGCATGGGGGGTGTGTGAGAGGTCGAGGGAAGATGCTGGGTGTGTGTGTGGGGGAGGGTGCCAGG
>NW_027599929.1:0-20137 GCF_964194155.1 Cetorhinus maximus | reverse complement strand
TCACCCCCCTCACCGCCTGGGGGGGACACTGAAACCCCTCAGCACCCGCCCCCGGGGCAAACTGAACCCCCTCAACCCCCGGGGCCACGCTGAACACTCTCACCCCCCTGGGGCACATTGAACCGCCTCACCCACCCCCGGGGTACACTGAACATCCTCACCCCCCTGGGGCACACTGAACACCCTCACCTCCTGCCCCCCAGGACACACTGAACTCCCTCGCCCCCAACTCCCCCCCTCCCCACCGGGGCATACCGAAGCCCCTCCCCCCAGGCACCCTGAACCCTCCCAGCACCCCCCGGGGCACACTAAACCCCTTCATCCCCGCCCCCCGCAGGGCACACTGAAGCCCCTCAACCCCCCCTCCCCACCCAGGGCGCACTGAAGCCTCTCACCCCACCGGAGCACACTGAACCACCCCCCCCTCCCCCAGGACACATTGAAACCCCTCACCCCTCAGGTCGCACTGAACCCCCTCATCCCCCCGGAGCACACCGAACTCCCTCGCCCCCCCCCTGGGCACACCCGAAATCCCTCGCCCCCCCACCACCCGGGGCACACCGAAGCCCCTCACCCCCCCCTCCCCCCAGGGCACACTGAAGCCCCTCACCCCGCCCCCTCGGGGCACACTGAACCTCCTCACCCACCCCCGGGACGCACTGAACCCCCTTACACCCCCCTCCCCGGGGCACACTGAACCCACTCACACCTCCCTCCCCGGGGCACACTGAACCCCCTCACCCCTCCCCTCCCTGGAGCGCACAGAACCCCCTCATCCACCCCCCCTCCCCAGGGCGCACTGAACCCCCTCACTCCCCCTCCCCGGGGCGCACTGAACCCTCATACACCCCCTGCCCCCCGGAAACATTGAACCCCCTCAACTCCCCGGGGCGCACTGAACCCTCTCACCCACGCCCCGGGGCGCACTGAACCCCCTCACCCCCGGGACATACTGAACCTGCTCACCCCCCGCCCCCGGGACACCTTGAACCCCTTCACACTCCCCCCCCGGGGCACACTGAACACCCTCAACCCCCTGGGGCACACCGAATTCCCTCACCCCCCCCCTTATCGGGGCACACTGAACCCCCTCATCCCTCTCCCCAGGGCACACTGAACCCCCTCACAAACCCCTCCCCGGGGAACACTAAACCGCCTCATCCCCCCCTCTCCGGGGTGCACTGAAACCCCTCACTCCCCCGGGGCACACTGAACCCCCTCACACCCCCCCTCCCCGGGGCGCACTGAACCCCCTCACTCCCCCGGGGCACACTGAACCCCCTCACACCCCCCTCCCCGGGGTGCACTGAACCCCCTCACCCCCCCCCTCCCCGGGACACACTGAACCCCCTCACCCCACCAGGGCGCACTGAACCCCCGCACCCCCCTCCCCGGGCCGCACTGAACCTCAGCACCCCTGCCTCCCCCGGGGCGAACTGAACCCCCGCACCCCCCACTCCCCGGGGCGAACTGAACCCCCGCACCCCCACTCCCCGGGACGAACTGAACCCCCGCACCCCCCACTCCCGGGACGAACTGAAACCCCGCACCCCCCACTCCCCGGGACGCACTGAACCCATGCACCCCCCCCTCCCCCAGGCGCACTGAACCCCCTCACCCCCCGGGCATACTGAACCCGCTCACCCCCGGGACACATTGAACCCCCTCACCCCGCCACGGGACACACTGAACCCCCTCACCCCCCACGGGACACACTGAACCGCCTCACCCCCCCACGGGACACACTGAACCCCCTCACCCCCCCCACGGGACACACTGAACCCCCTCACCCCCCCACGGGACACACTGAACCCCCTCACCCCCCCACGGGACAAACTGAACCCCCTCACACCCCCTCACGGGACACACTGAATCCCCTCACCCCCCCACGGGCCACACTGAACTCCCTCACACCCCCACGGGACACATTGAACCCCCTCACCACCCCACGGGACACACTGAACCCCCTCATCCCCCCACGGGACACACTGAACCCCCTCACCATTCCCACGGGACACACTGAACCCCTCACCCCCTCCCTCAGGACACATTGAACCCCCTCACCCCTCGGGGCACACTGAACACCCTCACCCCCTGGGGCACACTGAACACCCTCACCCCCCGCCCCCCGGGACACATTGAACCACCTCACCCCCCGGGACAAACTGAACACCCTCACCCCCTGGGGCACACTGAACCCCCTCACCCCCCGCCCCCGGGGCACACTGAACCCCCTCAACCTCCGGGGGCACGCTGAACACACTCACCCCCCCCGGGGCACACTGAACCGCATCACCCACCCCCGGGGTACACTGAACACCCTCATCCCCCTGGGGCACACTGAAACACCCTCAACTCTTGTCCCCAGGACACACTGAACTCCCTCGCCCCCAACTCCCCCACCCCTCCCCCACCGGGGCATACCGAAGCCCCTCCTCCCAGGCACTCTGAACCCTCCCAGCACCACCCGGGGCACACTAAACCCCTTCATCCCCCCCCACCTCTCCGGGCGCACTGAAGCCCCTCAACCCCCCCTCCCCACCCTGGGCGCACTGAACCCCCTCAACACCCCCTCCCCACCCTGGGCGCACTGAACCGCCGCACCCCACCCCACTCACCGGGGTGCACGGATCCCCCTCAGCCCACCGGAGCACACTGAACCCCCTTAACCCCCCTCCCATCTCCGAGGCGCACTGAACCCTCCACCCCCCCTCCCCGGGGCACACTGAACCCCCTCACCACCCCCCCCTCCCCTGGGTGCACTGAGCCCCTCACCCACCGGAGCACACTGAACCCACCCCCCTCCCCAAGGACACATTGAAACCCTCACCCCTCGGGTCGCACTGAACCCCCTCACTCCCCGGAGCACACCGAACTCCCTCACCCCCGGGCACACCGAAGCCCCCGCACACTGAACCTCTTCACCCACCCCCGGGGCACACTGAACCTCCTTACACCCCCCTCCCCGGGGCACACTGAACCCCTTACACCCCCCACCCCGGGGCACACTGAACCCCCTCACACCCCCCTCCCCCGGGCGCATTGAACCCCCTCACACCCCCCTCCCCGGGGCACACTGAATCCCCTCCCCTCCCCTGGGCACACTGAACCCCCTCACACCCCCCTCCCCGGGGCACACTGAATCCCCCTCCCCTCCCTGGGGCGCATTGAACCCCTCACACACCCCTCCCCGGGGCACACTGAATCCCCTCCCCTCCCCTCCCCTGGGGCACACTGAACCCCCTCACACCCCCCTCCCCGGGGCACACTGAACCCCCTCAACCGCCCCCTCCCCGGGGTGCACTGAACCCCCGCACCCCCCCTCCCACCCTCCCCTACCCGGGGCGCAAAGAACACCCTCAAACCCCAAATCCTCCCCAGGGCGCACTGAGCACCCTCACATCCTCCTCCCCTCCCCCCCACTCCCCGGTGCACACTGAACCCCCCGCACCCCCCATCCCCGGGGCGCACTGAACCCCCGCACCCCTCCCTCCCCGGGGCGCACTGAAACCCCGCACCCCCCCTCCCCGGGGCGAACTGAACCCCCGCACTCCCCTCTCCTCCTCCCCCAGGCGCACTGAACGCCCTCACCCCACCGGGCATACTGAACCCGCTCACCCCCGGGACACATTGAACCCCTCACCCCCACGGGACACACTGAACCCCCCCACGGGACACACTGAACCCCCTCACCCCCCCACTGGACACACTGAACCCCCTCACACCCACACGGGACACACTGAACCCCCTCACCACCCACGGGACACACTGAACCCCCTCATCCCCACGGGACACACTGAACCTCTCACCCCCTCCCTCAGGACACATTGAACCCCCTCACCCCTGGGGCACACTGAACCCCCTCACCCCCCGGGACACACTGAACACCCTCACCCCCTGGGGCACACTGAACCCCTCACCCCCCGGGACACACTGAACACCCTCACCCCCTGGGGCACACTGAAACCCCTCACCACCCCGCCCCCGGGGCACACTGAACCTCCTCACCCTCCGGGGACACGCTGACACCCTCACCCCACCCGGGGCACACTGAACCGCCTCACCCACCCCCGGGGTACACTGAACACCCTCACCTCCTGCCCCCAGGACACACCGAACTCCCTCGCCCCCCCACCCCCCCTCTGGGGCACACCGAAGCCCCTCACCCCGACCCCCTCCCCGGGGCACACTGAACCCCTTCACCACCCCCCTCCCCTGGGCGCACTGAAGCCCCTCACCCCACCGGAGCACACTGAACCCCCCCTCTCCCCCAGGACACATTGAAACCCCTCACACCTGGGTCGCACTGAACCCCCTCACTCCCCGGAGCACACCGAAATCCCTCGCCCCCACCGGAGCACACCGAACCCCCACGCCGCCCCCCCCCCCCCCCGGGGCACACCGAAGCCCCTCACCCCCCCCTCCCCCCGGGGCACACTGAAGCCCCTCACCCCGCCCCCTCGGGGCACACTGAACCTCCTCACCCACCCCGTGGCACACTGAACCCCCTTACACCCCCCTCCCCGTGGCACACTGAACCCCCTTACACCACCCTCCCCGTGGCACACTGAACCCCCTTACACCCCCCTCCCCGGGGCACACTGAGCCCCCTCACACCCCCCTCCCCGTGGCACACTGAACCCCCTTACACCACCCTCCCCGTGGCACACTGAACCCCCTTACACCCCCCTCCCCGTGGCACACTGAACCCCCTTACACCCCCTCCCCGGGGCACACTGAACCCACTCACACCCCCCTCCCCGGGGCGCACCGAACCACCTCACCCCCCCTCCCCGGGCGCACCGAACCCCCTCAACCCCCTCCTTCCCGGGCGCACTGAACCCCCTCACCCCGCCTCCCCTCCCTCCCTACCCGGGGAGCAAAGAACACCCTCAAACCCCCCCCTCCCCCCAAGGGCGCACTGAGCCCCGTCACACCCCCCTCCCCTCCCCCCCACTCCCCGGTGCACACTGAACCCCTGCACCACCCCCTCCCCGGGGTACACTGAACCCCTGCACCACCCCTCCCGGGGTACACTGAACCCCTGCACCACCCCCTCCCCGGGTACACTGAACACCCTCACCCCACTGGGGCACACTGAACCCCCTCACCCCCCTCCCCAGGACACACTGAACCCCCTCACCCCCCTCCCCAGGACACACTGAACTCCCTCGCCCCCAACTCCCCCCTCCCCACCGGGCATACCGAAGCCCCTCCCCCCAGGCACTCTGAACCCTCCCAGCACCCCCGGGGCACACTAAACCCCTCATCCCCGCCCCCTCCGGCGCACTGAAGCCCCTCACCCCCCTCCCCACCCTGGGCGCACTGAACCGCCACACCCCACTCCCCGGGGTGCACAGAACCCCCTCACCCCACCGGAGCACACTGAACGCCCTCAACCCCACATCCCCGTGGCGCACTGAACCCACTCACCCCCTTCCCCGGGACACACTGAACCCCCTCACCCCCACAGGGCACACTGAACCCCCTCATGGGACACACTGAACCCCCTCACCCCCACCGGAGCACACTGAACCCTCTTACCACCGCCCCCCCCCCCCCCACCTACCGTGGCGCACTGAACCCACGCACCCCACCCTCCCCGGGGCGAACTGAACCCCCGCACCCGCCCCCTCCCCGGGGCGCACTGAACCCCCGCACCCCCCCAGGCATACTGAACCCACTCACCCCCACGGGACACACTGAACCCCCTCACCCCCCCACGGGACACACTGAACCCCCTCACCCCCCCACGGGACACACTGAACCCCCTCACCCCCCCTTCGGGACACACTGAACCCCCTCACCCCCCCACGGGACACACTGAACCCCCTCACCATCCCCACGGGACACACTGAACCCCCTCACCATCCCCACGGGACACACTGAACCCCCTCACCCCCTCCCTCAGGACACATTGAACCCCCTCACCCTTTGGGGCACACTGAACCCTCACCTCCCGCCCCCGGGACACATTGAACCACCTCACCCCCCGGGACACACTGAACACCCTCACCCCCTGGGGCACACTGAACCCCCTCACCCCCCGGGACACACTGAACACCCTCACCCCCGCCCCCGGGACACACTGAACACCCTCACCCCCCGGGACACACTGAACACCCTCACCCCCGCCCCCGGGACACACTGAACACCCTCACCCCCGGGACACATTGAACCACCTCACCCCCCGGGACACACTGAACACCCTCACCCCTGGGGCACACTGAACCCCCTCACCCCCCGGGACACACTGAACCCCCTCACCCCCCGGGACACACTGAACACCCTCACCTCCTGCCCCCAGGACACACTGAACTCCCTCGCCCCCAACTCCCCCCCTCCCCACCGGGGCATACCGAAGCCCCTCCCCCCCAGGCACTCTGAACCCTCCCAGCACCCCCCGGGGCACACTAAACCCCTTCATCCCCCCGCCGGGCGCACTGAACCCCCTCACCCCCCCTCCCCGGGACACACTGAACCCCCTCAACCCCCCCTCCCCGGGACACACTGAACCCCCTCAACCCCCCCTCCCCGGGACACACTGAACCCCCTCACCCCCCCTCCCCGGGACACACTGAACCCCCTCAACCCCCCCTCCCCGGGACACACTGAACCCCCTCCCCCCCCCTCCCCGGGACACACTGAACCCCCTCCCCCCCCCTCCCCGGGACACACTGAACCCCCTCCCCCCCCCTCCCCGGGACACACTGAACCCCCTCCCCCCCCCTCCCTCCCCGGGACACACTGAACCCCCTCACCCCCCCTCCCCCCCCCTCCCCGGGACGGGCTTCTTTTCTGTTGTTTCTCTGTCTGAACCCTGACCCCGCTCGAAACTCCGGCATCCCCGGATGTTCACGTTACCCCGGCAACCGATCAAACATGGAGAGAGAAAAGGGTCAGTGAGAGAGTGACAGAGAGAGACTGTGAGAGAGAGAGTGAGACTGTGACAGAGAGAGACTGTGAGAGAGAGAGAGACTGTGACAGAGAGAGAGAGAGAGAGACTGTGAGAGAGAGAGAGAGAGACTGTGAGAGAGAGAGAGAGAGACTGTGAGAGAGACTGTGAGAGAGAGAGAGAGAGACTGTGAGAGAGACTGTGAGAGAGAGAGAGAGAGACTGTGAGAGAGACTGTGAGAGAGAGAGAGAGAGACTGTGACAGAGAGAGACTGTGAGAGAGAGAGAGAGAGAGACTGTGACAGAGAGAGAGAGAGAGAGACTGTGAGAGGGAGACAGAGAGAGACTGTGACAGAGAGAGAGAGAGAGAGACTGTGAGAGGGAGACAGAGAGAGAGAGACTGTGAGAGAGAGAGAGAGAGAGTGACTGAGAGAGAGACAGAGAGAGTGAGACTGTGAGAGAGTGAGACTGTGAGAGAGAGAGACTGAGAGAGAGAGAGAGAGACTGTGAGAGAGACTGTGAGAGACAGAGACTGAGAGAGAGATACTGTGAGAGAGAGAGAGAGACTGTGAGAGAGAGACTGTGAGAGAGAGACTGTGAGAGAGAGACTGTGAGAGAGAGAGACAGTGAGAGAGAGACAGTGAGAGAGAGACTGTGAGAGAGAGAGACAGTGAGAGAGAGACTGTGAGAGAGAGACTGTGAGAGAGAGACTGTGAGAGAGAGACTGTGAGAGAGACTGTGAGAGAGAGAGAGACTGTGAGAGAGAGAGACTGTGAGAGAGAGACTGTGAGAGAGAGACTGTGAGAGAGAGACTGTGAGAGAGACTGTGAGAGAGAGAGAGACTGTGAGAGAGAGAGACTGTGAGAGAGAGACTGTGAGAGAGAGACTGTGAGAGAGAGACTGTGAGAGAGAGAGACAGTGAGAGAGAGACTGTGAGAGAGAGACTGTGAGAGAGAGACTGTGAGAGAGACTGTGAGAGAGAGAGAGACTGTGAGAGAGAGAGACAGACTGTGAGAGAGAGACTGTGAGAGAGAGACTGTGAGAGAGAGAGAGAGACTGAGAGAGAGAGACTGTGAAAGAGAGACAGAGACTGAGAGAGACTATGAGAGACAGAGAGAGACTATGAGAGACAGAGAGAGACTGTGAGAGAGAGAGAGAGACTGTGAGAGAGAGAGAGACAGAGAGAGACTGTGAGAGAGAGACTGTGAGAGAGAGAGACAGTGAGAGAGAGACAGTGAGAGAGAGACAGTGAGAGAGAGACAGTGAGAGAGAGACTGTGAGAGAGACTGAGAGAGAGAGCGAGACTGAGAGAGAGAGACTGTGAGAGACAGAGAGACTGTGAGAGACAGGAGACTGTGAGAGACAGAGAGACTGTGAGAGAGAGAGACTGTGAGAGAAAGAGAGAGACTGTGATAGAGACTGTGAGAGAGAGACTGTGAGAGAGAGTGAGACTGTGAGAGAGAGAGAGAGTGAGACTGTGAGAGACTGTGAGAGAGAGAGAGACTGTGAGAGAGAGAGACAGACTGTGAGAGACAGACTGTGAGAGAGAGACTGTGAGAGAGAGACTGTGAGAGAGAGACTGTGAGAGAGAGAGAGAGACTGAGAGAGAGAGACTGTGAAAGAGAGACAGAGACTGAGAGAGACTATGAGAGACAGAGAGAGACTATGAGAGACAGAGAGAGACTGTGAGAGAGAGAGAGAGACTGTGAGAGAGAGAGAGACAGAGAGAGACTGTGAGAGAGAGACTGTGAGAGAGAGACTGTGAGAGAGAGACTGTGAGAGAGAGACTGTGAGAGAGAGACTGTGAGAGAGAGAGAGACTGTGAGAGAGAGAGAGACTGTGAGAGAGAGACTGTGAGAGACAGAGAGAGACTGTGAGAGAGAGACAGAGAGAGAGAGACTGTGAGAGACAGAGAGAGAGATTGTGAGAGACAGAGAGAGATTGAGAGAGAGAGAGTGACTGAGAGAGAGACAGAGAGAGTGAGACTGTGAGAGAGAGAGACTGAGAGAGAGAGAGAGACTGTGAGAGAGACTGTGAGAGAGAGATACTGAGAGAGAGATACTGAGAGAGAGAGACTGTGAGAGAGAGACTGTGAGAGACAGAGAGAGACTGTGAGAGACAGAGAGAGACTGTGAGAGAGAGACAGAGAGAGAGAGACTGTGAGAGACAGAGAGAGAGATTGTGAGAGACAGAGAGAGATTGAGAGAGAGAGAGTGACTGAGAGAGAGACAGAGAGAGTGAGACTGTGAGAGAGAGAGACTGAGAGAGAGAGAGAGACTGTGAGAGAGACTGTGAGAGACAGAGACTGAGAGAGAGATACTGAGAGAGAGAGACTGTGAGAGAGAGACTGAGAGAGAGACAGAGAGAGACTGAGAGAGAGAGAGAGAGAGAGAGAGAGACTGTGAGAGAGAGACTGTGAGAGAGAGACTGTGAGAGAGAGACTGTGAGAGAGAGACTGTGAGAGAGAGAGAGACAGAGAGAGAGAGACTGTGAGAGAGAGACTGTGAGAGAGAGACTGTGAGAGAGAGACTGTGAGAGAGAGACTGAGAGAGAGAGCGAGACTGAGAGAGAGAGACTGTGAGAGACAGAGAGACTGTGAGAGAAAGAGAGAGACTGTGATAGAGACTGTGAGAGAGAGACTGTGAGAGAGAGAGAGACTGAGAGAGAGACTGTGAGAGACAGAGAGAGACTGTGAGAGAGAGACTGTGAGAGAGAGACTGTGAGAGAGAGACTGTGAGAGAGAGACTGTGAGAGAGAGACTGTGTGAGAGAGAGATAGAGACTGTGAGAGACAGAGAGAGACTGTCAGAGAGAGACTGTCAGAGAGAGAGAGACTGTGAGAGAGAGACTGTGAGAGAGAGACTGTGAGAGAGAGACTGTGAGAGAGAGACTGTGAGAGAGAGACTGAGAGAGAGTGACTGTGAGAGAGAGACTGTGAGAGAGAGAGACTGTGAGAGAGAGACTGTGAGAGAGAGACTGTGAGAGAGAGACTGTGAGAGAGAGACTGTGAGAGAGAGACTGTGAGAGAGAGACTGTGAGAGAGTGACTGTGAGAGAGAGAGAGACTGTGAGAGAGAGACTGAGAGAGAGACTGTGAGAGAGAGACTGTGAGAGAGAGACTGTGAGAGAGAGACTGTGAGAGAGAGACTGTGAGAGAGAGACTGTGAGAGAGAGACTGAGAGAGAGAGACAGAGAGAGACTGTGAGAGAGAGAGACTGTGAGAGAGAGAGAGACTGTGAGAGAGAGAGAGAGACTGAGAGAGAGAGAGACAGAGAGAGACTGAGAGAGACAGAGAGAGACTGTGAGAGAGAGAGAGACTGTGAGAGAGAGAGAGACTGTGAGAGAGAGAGAGACTGTGAGAGAGAGAGAGACTGTGAGAGAGAGAGAGAGACAGAGAGAGACTGAGAGAGACAGAGAGAGACTGAGAGAGACAGAGAGAGACTGTGAGAGAGAGAGAGACTGTGAGAGAGAGAGAGACTGTGAGAGAGAGAGAGACTGAGAGAGAGAGACTGTGAGAGACAGAGAGAGACTGTGAGAGAGAGAGACTGTGAGAGAGAGACTGTGAGAGAGAGACTGTGAGAGAGAGAGAGAGAGACAGAGAGAGAGACTGTGAGAGAGAGACTGTGAGAGAGAGACTGTGAGAGAGAGACTGTGAGAGAGAGACTGTGAGAGAGAGACTGTGAGAGACTGTGAGAGACAGAGAGAGACAGAGAGAGACAGAGAGAGAGAGACAGAGAGAGAGAGACTGTGAGAGAGAGACTGTGAGAGACAGAGAGAGAGAGACAGAGAGAGAGAGACAGAGAGAGAGAGACAGAGAGAGAGAGACAGAGAGAGAGAGACAGAGAGAGAGAGAGAGAGACTGTGAGAGAGAGACTGTGAGAGAGAGACTGTGAGAGAGAGACTGTGAGAGAGAGACTGTGAGAGACAGAGAGAGAGACTGTGAGAGACAGAGACTGAGAGAGAGAGACTGAGAGAGAGAGACTGAGAGAGAGAGACTGAGAGAGAGAGACTGTGAGAGAGAGAGAGAGACTGTGAGAGAGACTGAGAGAGAGAGAGAGACTGTGAGAGAGTGACTGTGAGAGAGTGACTGTGAGAGAGTGACTGTGAGAGAGTGACTGTGAGAGAGAGACTGTGAGAGAGAGAGAGACTGTGAGAGAGAGACTGTGAGAGAGAGACTGCGAGAGAGAGACTGCGAGAGAGAGACTGCGAGAGAGAGACTGCGAGAGAGAGACTGCGAGAGAGAGACTGCGAGAGAGAGACTGAGAGAGAGAGACAGAGAGAGACTGTGAGAGAGAGAGAGACTGTGAGAGAGAGAGAGACTGTGAGAGAGAGAGAGACTGAGAGAGAGAGAGAGACAGAGAGAGACTGAGAGAGACAGAGAGAGACTGAGAGAGACAGAAAGAGACTGTGAGAGAGAGAGAGACTGAGAGAGAGAGACTGTGAGAGACAGAGAGAGACTGTGAGAGAGAGAGAGACTGTGAGAGAGAGAGAGAGACTGTGAGAGAGAGAGAGACTGTGAGAGAGAGACTGTGAGAGAGAGACTGTGAGAGACAGAGAGAGACAGAGAGAGAGACTGTGAGAGAGAGACTGTGAGAGACAGAGAGAGAGACTGTGAGAGACAGAGACTGAGAGAGAGAGACTGTGAGAGAGAGACTGTGAGAGAGAGAGAGAGACTGTGAGAGAGAGACTGTGAGAGAGACTGAGAGAGAGAGCGAGACTGAGAGAGACTGTGAGAGACAGACTGTGAGAGAGAGAGACTGTGAGAGAAAGAGAGAGACTGTGAGAGAGAGACTGTGAGAGAGAGACTGTGAGAGAGAGACTGTGAGAGAGAGACTGTGAGAGAGAGAGAGACTGAGAGAGAGACTGAGAGAGAGACTGTGAGAGAGAGACTGTGAGAGAGAGACTGTGAGAGAGAGACTGTGAGAGACAGAGAGAGAGACTGTGAGAGACAGAGACTGAGAGAGAGAGACTGTGAGAGAGAGACTGTGAGAGAGAGACTGTGAGAGAGAGAGAGAGACTGTGAGAGAGAGACTGTGAGAGAGACTGAGAGAGAGAGCGAGACTGAGAGAGACTGTGAGAGACAGACTGTGAGAGAGAGAGACTGTGAGAGAAAGAGAGAGACTGTGAGAGAGAGACTGTGAGAGAGAGACTGTGAGAGAGAGACTGTGAGAGAGAGACTGTGAGAGAGAGAGAGACTGAGAGAGAGACTGTGAGAGACAGGGAGAGACTGTGAGAGACAGAGACTGAGAGAGAGAGACTGAGAGAGAGAGACTGAGAGAGAGAGACTGAGAGAGAGAGACTGTGAGAGAGAGAGAGAGACTGTGAGAGAGACTGAGAGAGAGAGCGAGACTGAGAGAGACTGTGAGAGACAGACTGTGAGAGAGACAGACTGTGAGAGAGACAGACTGTGAGAGAGAGAGACTGTGAGAGAAAGAGAGAGACTGTGAGAGAGAGCCTGTGAGAGAGAGACTGTGAGAGAGAGAGAGACTGTGAGAGAGAGACTGTAAGAGAGAGACTGTGAGAGAGAGACTGTGAGAGAGAGACTGTGAGAGAGAGAGAGATAGAGACTGTGAGAGACAGAGAGAGACTGTCAGAGAGAGACTGTGTGAGAGAGAGAGAGACTGAGAGAGAGAGACTGAGAGACAGAGAGAGACTGTGAAAGAGAGACAGAGACTGAGAGAGACTATGAGAGACAGAGAGAGACTATGAGAGACAGAGAGAGACTGTGAGAGACAGAGAGAGACTGTGAGAGAGAGAGAGAGACTGAGAGAGACAGAGAGAGACTGTGAGAGAGAGACTGTGAGGGAGAGACTGTGAGAGAGAGACTGTGAGAGAGAGAGAGACTGAGAGAGAGAGAGAGAGAGAGAGACTGTGAGAGAGAGACTGTGAGAGAGAGACTGTGAGAGAGAGACCGTGAGAGAGAGACCGTGAGAGAGAGACCGTGAGAGAGAGACCGTGAGAGAGAGACCGTGAGAGAGAGACCGTGAGAGAGAGACTGAGAGAGAGACTGAGAGAGAGACTGTGAGAGAGAGACTGTGAGAGAGAGACTGTGAGAGAGAGACTGTGAGAGAGAGACTGTGAGAGAGAGACTGTGAGAGAGAGATAGAGACTGTGAGAGACAGAGAGAGACTGTCAGAGAGAGACTGTCAGAGAGAGACTGTCAGAGAGAGACTGTCAGAGAGAGAGAGACTGTCAGAGAGAGAGAGACTGAGAGAGAGACTGTGAGAGAGAGACTGTGAGAGAGAGACTGTGAGAGAGAGACTGTGAGAGAGAGACTGTGAGAGAGTGACTGTGAGAGAGTGACTGTGAGAGAGTGACTGTGAGAGAGTGACTGTGAGAGAGTGACTGTGAGAGAGAGACTGTGAGAGAGAGAGAGACTGTGAGAGAGAGACTGTGAGAGAGAGACTGCGAGAGAGAGACTGCGAGAGAGAGACTGCGAGAGAGAGACTGCGAGAGAGAGACTGCGAGAGAGAGACTGAGAGAGAGAGACAGAGAGAGACTGTGAGAGAGAGAGAGACTGTGAGAGAGAGAGAGACTGAGAGAGAGAGAGAGACAGAGAGAGACTGAGAGAGACTGAGAGAGACAGAGAGAGACTGAGAGAGACAGAAAGAGACTGTGAGAGAGAGAGAGACTGAGAGAGAGAGACTGTGAGAGACAGAGACTGTGAGAGGAGAGAGACTGTGAGAGAGAGAGAGAGACTGTGAGAGAGAGAGAGACTGTGAGAGAGAGACTGTGAGAGAGAGACTGTGAGAGACAGAGAGAGACAGAGAGAGAGACTGTGAGAGAGAGACTGTGAGAGACAGAGAGAGAGACTGTGAGAGACAGAGACTGAGAGAGAGAGACTGTGAGAGAGAGACTGTGAGAGAGAGAGAGAGACTGTGAGAGAGAGACTGTGAGAGAGACTGAGAGAGAGCGCGAGACTGAGAGAGACTGTGAGAGACAGACTGTGAGAGAGAGAGACTGTGAGAGAAAGAGAGAGACTGTGAGAGAGAGACTGTGAGAGAGAGACTGTGAGAGAGAGAGAGACTGAGAGAGAGACTGAGAGAGAGACTGTGAGAGAGAGACTGTGAGAGAGAGACTGTGAGAGACAGAGAGAGAGACTGTGAGAGACAGAGACTGAGAGAGAGAGACTGTGAGAGAGAGACTGTGAGAGAGAGACTGTGAGAGAGAGAGAGAGACTGTGAGAGAGAGACTGTGAGAGAGACTGAGAGAGAGAGCGAGACTGAGAGAGACTGTGAGAGACAGACTGTGAGAGAGAGAGACTGTGAGAGAAAGAGAGAGACTGTGAGAGAGAGACTGTGAGAGAGAGACTGTAGAAGAGAGAGAGACTGAGAGAGAGACTGAGAGAGAGACTGTGAGAGAGAGACTGTGAGAGAGAGACTGTGAGAGAGAGACTGTGAGAGAGAGAGAGACTGTGAGAGAGAGACTGTGAGAGAGAGAGAGATAGAGACTGTGAGAGACAGAGAGAGACTGTCAGAGAGAGAGAGAGACTGAGAGAGAGAGACTGAGAGACAGAGAGAGACTGTGAAAGAGAGACAGACTGAGAGAGACTATGAGAGACAGAGAGAGACTATGAGAGACAGAGAGAGACTGTGAGAGAGAGAGAGAGACTGTGAGAGAGAGAGAGAGACTGTGAGAGAGAGAGAGACTGTGAGAGAGAGAGAGACTGTGAGAGAGAGAGAGACTGAGAGAGACAGAGAGAGACAGAGAGAGACTGAGAGAGACAGAGAGAGACTGTGAGAGAGAGACTGTGAGGGAGAGACTGTGAGAGAGAGACTGAGAGAGAGAGAGAGAGAGACTGAGAGAGAGAGAGACTGTGAGAGAGAGACTGTGAGAGAGAGACTGTGAGAGAGAGACTGTGTGAGAGAGAGAGAGACTGAGAGAGAGAGAGAGACTGAGAGAGAGAGACTGTGAGAGAGAGACTGTGAGAGACAGAGAGAGACTGTGAGAGAGAGACAGAGAGAGAGAGAGACTGTGAGAGACAGAGAGAGAGATTGTGAGAGACAGAGAGAGACTGTGAGAGAGAGAGAGACTGAGAGAGAGAGAGAGACTGTGAGAGAGACTGTGAGAGAGACTGTGAGAGAGACTGTGAGAGAGAGAGAGACTGTGAGAGAGAGAGACTGTGAGAGAGAGAGACTATGAGAGACAGAGACTGTGAGAGACAGAGACTGTGAGAGACTGAGAGAGAGACTGTGAGAGAGACTGTGAGAGAGACTGTGAGAGACAGAGAGAGGGACTGTGAGAGAGGGACTGTGAGAGAGGGACTGTGAGAGAGGGACTGTGAGAGAGGGACTGTGAGAGAGGGACTGTGAGAGAGAGACTGTGAGAGAGAGACTGTGAGAGACAGAGAGACTGAAAGAGAGAGTGACTGTGAGAGAGAGACAGAGAGAGAGACTGTGAGAGACAGAGAGAGAGACAGAGAGAGAGAGACTGAGAGAGAGAGACTGAGAGAGAGAGACTGAGAGAGAGAGACTGTGAGGGAGAGAGAGACTGAGGGAGAGAGAGACTGAGAGAGAGAGAGACTGAGAGAGAGAGAGACTGAGAGAGAGAGAGACTGAGAGAGAGAGAGACTGTGAGAGAGAGAGGCTGAGAGAGAGAGAGAGACTGTGAGAGAGAGACTGAGA
Organism: Cetorhinus maximus; assembly: GCF_964194155.1. NCBI lineage: Eukaryota > Metazoa > Chordata > Chondrichthyes > Lamniformes > Cetorhinidae > Cetorhinus > Cetorhinus maximus. The sequence goes on along the minus strand of NW_027599929.1, from coordinate 4,621 downwards.
TAGAGACTGTGAGAGAGAGAGAGAGACTGTGAGAGAGAGACACAGAGAGAGAGAGAGACACAGAGAGAGAGAGAGACACAGAGAGAGAGAGAGAGACTGTGAGAGAGAGAGAGACTGTGAGAGAGAGAGAGACTGTGAGACAGAGAGAGACTGTGAGAGACTGAGAGAGACTGAGAGAGACTGAGAGAGACTGAGAGAGACTGAGAGAGACAGAGAGAGACTGTGAGAGAGAGACTGTGAGAGAGAGACTGTGAGAGAGAGACTGAGAGAGAGAGACTGAGAGAGAGAGAGACTGAGAGAGAGACTGAGAGAGAGACTGAGAGAGAGAGAGAGAGAGAGAGAGAGAGAGACTGTGAGAGAGAGACTGTGAGAGAGAGATTGTGAGAGAGAGACTGTGAGAGAGAGAGAGACTGAGAGAGAGAGACTGTGAGAGAGAGACTGTGAGAGACAGAGAGAGACTGTGAGAGAGAGACAGAGAGAGAGAGACTGTGAGAGACAGAGAGAGAGATTGTGAGAGACAGAGAGAGACTGTGAGAGAGAGAGAGACTGAGAGAGAGAGAGAGACTGTGAGAGAGACTGTGAGAGAGACTGTGAGAGAGACTGTGAGAGAGAGAGACTGTGAGAGAGAGAGACTATGAGAGACAGAGACTGTGAGAGACTGAGAGAGAGACTGTGAGAGAGACTGTGAGAGAGACTGTGAGAGACAGAGAGAGGGACTGTGAGAGAGGGACTGTGAGAGAGGGACTGTGAGAGAGGGACTGTGAGAGAGGGACTGTGAGAGAGAGACTGTGAGAGAGAGACTGTGAGAGACAGAGAGACTGAGAGAGAGAGTGACTGTGAGAGAGAGACAGAGAGAGAGACTGTGAGAGACAGAGAGAGAGACTGTGAGAGACAGAGAGAGAGACTGAGAGAGAGAGACTGAGAGAGAGAGACTGAGAGAGAGAGACTGAGAGAGAGAGACTGAGAGAGAGAGACTGAGAGAGAGAGACTGAGAGAGAGAGAGACTGTGAGAGAGAGAGGCTGAGAGAGAGAGAGAGACTGTGAGAGAGAGACTGAGATAGAGACTGAGAGAGAGAGAGAGACTGTGAGAGAGAGACACAGAGAGAGAGAGAGACACAGAGAGAGAGAGAGACAGAGAGAGAGAGACTGTGAGAGAGAGAGAGACTGTGAGACAGAGAGAGACTGTGAGAGAGAGAGTGACTGTGAGAGAGGGTGAGACAGAGAGAGAGAGACTGTGTGACAGAGAGAGTGACAGAGAGAGAGTGACTGTGAGTGAGAGAGAGAGTGACTGTGAGTGAGAGAGAGAGTGACTCTGAGTGAGAGAGAGTGTGACTCTGAGTGAGAGAGAGTGTGACTCTGAGTGAGAGAGAGAGTGACTCTGTGTGAGAGACAGAGAGACACTGAGAGAGAATGACTGTGAGAGAGAGAGTGACTGTGAGTGAGAGAGAGAGACACACAGATAGAGTGACTGTGAGAGAGAGACTGTGAGAGAGAGACTGAGAGAGAGAGACTGTGAGAGAGACTGTGAGAGACAGAGAGAGGGACTGTGAGAGAGGGACTGTGAAAGAGAGACTGTGAGAGAGAGACTGTGAGAGAGAGACTGTGAGAGAGAGACTGTGAGAGAGAGACTGTGAGAGAGAGACTGTGAGAGACAAAGAGAGACTGTGACAGACAGAGAGAGACTGTGAGAGACAGAGAGAGAGACTGTGAGAGACAGAGAGAGAGACTGTGAGAGACAGAGAGACTGAGAGAGAGAGTGACTGTGAGAGAGAGACAAAGAGAGAGACTGTGAGAGAGAGAGTGACTGTGAGAGAGGGTGAGACAGAGAGAGAGAGACTGTGTGACAGAGAGAGTGACAGAGAGAGAGTGACTGTGAGTGAGAGAGAGAGTGACTGTGAGTGAGAGAGAGAGTGACTCTGAGTGAGAGAGAGTGTGACTCTGAGTGAGAGAGAGAGTGACTCTGTGTGAGAGACAGAGAGACACTGAGAGAGAATGACTGTGAGAGAGAGAGTGACTGTGAGTGAGAGAGAGAGACACACAGATAGAGTGACTGTGAGAGAGAGACTGTGAGAGAGAGACTGAGAGAGAGAGACTGTGAGAGACAGAGAGAGACTGTGAGAGAGAGACAGAGAGAGACTGAGAGACAGAGAGAGAGATTGTGAGAGACAGAGAGAGACTGTGAGAGAGAGAGAGACTGTGAGAGAGAGAGAGACTGAGAGAGAGAGAGAGAGAGACTGTGAGAGAGACTGTGAGAGAGACTGTGAGAGAGACTGTGAGAGAGAGAGAGACTGTGAGAGAGAGAGACTATGAGAGACAGAGACTGTGAGAGACAGAGACTGTGAGAGACTGAGAGAGAGACTGTGAGAAAGAGACTGTGAGAGAGAGACTGTGAGAGAGACTGTGAGAGACAGAGAGAGGGACTGTGAGAGAGGGACTGTGAGAGAGGGACTGTGAGAGAGGGACTGTGAGAGAGAGACTGTGAGAGAGAGACTGTGAGAGAGAGACTGTGAGAGACAAAGAGAGACTGTGACAGACAGAGAGAGACTGTGAGAGACAGAGAGAGAGACTGTGAGAGACAGAGAGACTGAGAGAGAGAGTGACTGTGAGAGAGAGACAAAGAGAGAGACTGTGAGAGACAGAGAGAGAGACTGAGAGAGAGAGACTGTGAGGGAGAGAGAGACTGAGAGAGAGAGACTGTGAGAGAGAGAGACTGAGAGAGAGAGAGAGACTGTGAGAGAGAGACTGAGATAGAGACTGTGAGAGAGAGAGAGAGACTGAGAGAGAGACACAGAGAGAGAGAGAGAGACAGAGAGAGAGAGACTGTGAGAGGGAGACTGAGAGAGAGAGAGACTGTGAGACAGAGAGAGACTGTGAGAGAGAGAGTGACTGTGAGAGGGTGAGACAGAGAGAGAGAGACTGTGTGACAGAGAGAGTGACAGAGAGAGAGTGACTGTGAGTGAGAGAGAGAGTGACTCTGAGTGAGAGAGAGTGTGACTCTGAGTGAGAGAGAGAGTGACTCTGTGTGAGAGACAGAGAGACACTGAGAGAGAATGACTGTGAGGGAGAGAGTGACTGTGAGTGAGAGAGAGAGACACACAGATAGAGTGACTGTGAGAGAGAGACTGTGAGAGAGAGACTGAGAGAGAGAGACTGAGAGAGAGAGAGTGACTCTGAGTAAGAGAGAGAGTGACTCTGAGTGAGAGAGAGTGAATCTGAGTGTGAGAGAGAGTGACTCTGTGTGAGAGAGAGAGAGACACTGAGAGAGAGTGACTGTGAGAGAGAGAGTGACTGTGAGTGAGAGAGAGAGTGACTGAGTGAGAGAGAGAGAGACACAGAGAGAGTGACTGTGAGAGAGAGAGTGCTGTGAGAGCGAGATTGACGGTGAGAGCGAGATTGACGGTGAGAGCGAGATTGACGGTGAGAGCGAGATTGACGGTGAGAGGGAGATTGACAGTGAGAGGGAGAGAGACTGACAGAGACTGACAGAGAGAGAGAGAGAGAGACATAGTCAGAGAGAGAGACATAGTCAGAGAGAGAGACAGAGTCAGAGAGAGAGACTGTGAAGGGAGAGAGACTGTGAGAGAGAGACTGAGAGAGAGAGAGACTGTGAGAGAGAGACAGACAGCGAGAGGGAGTGACTGTAAGAGAGAAAGTGACTTTGAGTGAGAGAGAGAGAGAGTGACTGAGAGAGAGATTGAGAGAGAGAGAGAGACAGAGTGAGTGACTGTGAGAGAGAGAGAGACTGTGTGAGAGAGAGAGAGAGAGAGACTGAGAGAGAGAGAGACTGTGAGAGAAAGAGAGACTGTGAGAGAGAGACTGTCAGAGAGACTGTGAGAGAGAGACTGTGTGACAGAGAGAGAGACAGAGAGGGAGTGACTGAGTGAGAGAGAGAGTGACTCTGAGTGAGTGAGAGAGGGACTGTGAGTGAGAGAGTGACTGTGAGAGGGAGAGAGACACAGAGAGACTGACTGCGAGAGAGATTGAGAGAGAGCGACAGAGTGACTGTGTGTGAGAGAGGGAGAGAGTGTCACTGTGAAGGAGTGAGTGAGGGAGTGACTGAGAGAGAGAGACTGAGAGAGAGTGACACAGAGAGAGAGACTATGTGAGAGAGACAGAGTGAGAGAGATACAGAGTGAGAGAGTCTGTGAGAGAGAGAGCGACAGAGAGAGTGACTGAGAGAGAGCGACTGTGAGAGAGAGCGACTGTGAGAGAGTGCGACTGTGAGAGTGCGATTGTGAGAGTGCGACTGAGAGAGAGAGCGACTGTGAGAGAGAGCGACTGTGAGAGAGAGCGACTGAGAGAAAGAGAGCGACTGAGAGAGAGAGCGACAGAGAGAGAGTCTGTGAGAGAGAGAGACTGTGAGAGACAGAGAGACTGTGAGAGAGAGACTGTGAGAGAAAGAGAGAGACTGTGATAGAGACTGTGAGAGAGAGACTGTGAGAGAGAGAGAGACTGAGAGAGAGAGACTGTGAGAGACAGAGAGAGACTGAGAGAGAGAGACTGTGAGAGAGAGACTGTGAGAGAGAGACTGTGAGAGAGAGAGAGACTGAGAGACAGACTGTGAGAGACAGAGAGAGACTGTGAGAGAGAGAGAGAGAGACTGTGAGAGACAGAGAGAGAC